>NW_022440189.1:3112-7640 GCF_009761245.1 Sapajus apella
ATAGATAGATAGATAGATAGATAGATAGATAGATAGATAGATAGATAAAAATAGCCCCAAAGTAAGAGATTGAGATGGTTTCACCCTGGCTGTTTCTTATAACTTAAGAAAAGCTGAAAGCATAACATAAAAATTCATTTCTGAAAATTATTTAGTATCAAAATACTTGTGGATATTTTACTGTGATTATAATATGTATTCAGAACTGAACCAAGCAATTATTGTCTCTCTTATTCTCACTTCTTAGAGGCAGTACGGCCCAAAACGCCACCCGTTGTAATCAAATCTCAGCTTAAAACTCAAGAGGTAATACAGTTTTGCATTGTACCTAGTAGTTGATATCTGGAAATAAAGTAACTGTGTTAACTATTTCTGATACCATTTAAAACTATGTATCAATATGGGTTTGGAAGAAGCAGCATCTGGTACGTGAATAGTCAGGGAACTATGGCTGAGACTTGAGGGCGATTTACTGGCATAGGTAATTCTAGTTGTGCTCATCAGGGATTGGAAAGAACGTTGGAGTGATTCAAGCTGTGAGAATAATAGCCTCAGGTGGTAATTCTTGTAGTTACCAGGCAACTGCAAGTTAAGAAGGTTGGAGAGCAGTGCTCATTGTCTTTCAGCTCACAGAGAAAAGAAATGAAAATAGCACTGCATTAAATTGTGAGACAACCGCAAGCCAGAATAACACAAATGTCACTTGGCAAACCATTTCAAGAGCTCATTTGTTGCATTTCAGGATGAGGAAGACATTTCTACTAGCCCAGGTGTTTCTGAGTTTGTCAGTGATGCCTTCGATGCCTGTAACCTAAATCAGGAAGATCTGAGGAAAGAAATGGAGCAACTAGTGCTTGACAAAAAGCAAGAGGAGACAGCCATACTGGAAGGTAAAAAACAAAACAAATCAAAACAAAGAAACCATTCGCCTCCCTAATTCCAAAGCTGATTGTAGAAAATTGTTATTCTGAAGCCAGTGTACAAAAATATGTTGTAAATTTTGCATCAAAATTGATTCTTGCCGGGCGCAGTGGCTCATGCCTGTAATCCCAATACTTTGGGAGGCCGAGGCAAGTGGATTGCTTAAGGTCAGGAGTTTGAGACCAGCCTGGCCAACACAGCGAAACCCTGTCTCTACCAAAAATACAAAAATTAGCTGGGCATGGCGGCGTGGGCCCATGGGCCCAGCTATTTGGGAGGCTGAGGTAAGAGGATGGCTTGAGCCCAGGAGGTCCAGGTTGTAGTGAGCCGTGATCACATTACTGCATTACAGCCTGGGAGACAGCAAGACCCTGTCTCAAATAAATGAATAAATAAAATTGATTTTCTGTTCCTTACTAGAAGATGGAGTCTAACAAACAAGACCAGACCTCACCCATGTCCCTCTGCCTTAAGCACTCACAGAAGCAGATCAAAGGGTTTGGGAGTCTAGTGTGACTGTAGAGCTCCTCTGGTGAAACCCCCAATATAAAGGGGAAAGCCTGAGACTCAGAGAGGTTAAGCAATTCACCCAGGGCATCTCAGCCCCAAGGACATGTGATCAGGAATGGGGCAAGAGCATGTACTCCTGGGCACATGGAGATGCTGCCCTCCAGCCTTCTGCTTTAAAAGCTGGCATTTTGCTGGTATGTTGTCACGTGCCTATGGTTCTAGCTACTCAGGAGGCTGAGGCAGGAGGATCACTTAAACCCAGGACTTTTTTTTTTTTTTTTTTTGTGAGGCAGAGTCTCGCTCTGTAGCCCAGGCTGGAGTGCAATGGCACAATCTTGGCTCACCACAGCCTCCGCCTACCGGGTTCAAACGATTCTCCCGCCTCAGCCTCCTGAGTAGCTGGGATTACAGGCGCACACCACCACACCTGGCTAATTTTTGTATTTTTACTAGAGATGGGGTTTCAGACCAGGCTGATCTTAAACTCCTGACTGCAGGTGATCCACCTGCCTTGGCCTCCCAAAGTGCTGGGATTTTTGGCGTGAGCCACCGTACCCGGCTGAGCCCAGGACTTTAAGGCTACAGTAAGCTATGGTCACACCACTGCACTCTAGACTAGGGCACAGAACAAAACCTTGTCTCTAAAAAAATTAATAAAATAAATTTTTGGCCCCGGCACAGTGGCTCACTCCTATAATCCCAGCTACTTGGGAGGAGGCTGAGGCAGGACAATCGCTTGAACCAGGAGGCAGAGGTTGCAGTGAGCTGAGATTGCGCCACTACACTCCAGCCTGGGTGACAGCAACACTCCATCTCAAAATAATAATAATAAATTTTAAAAAGCTGGGATCCTGCTTGGCTGTAGCTGTGTACATGGAAGATTCTTTTTCCAGCTACTGCATGCCAAAAGATCATTGCTTCTGGGAAGGAGCAGGCTGCTTTTAAAAACCGTTTTCTGGGCCGGGCGCGGTGGCTCAAGCCTGTAATCCCAGCACTTTGGGAGGCCGAGGCAGGTGGATCACGAGGTCAAGAGATCGAGACCATCCTGGTCAACATGGTGAAACCCCGTCTCTACTAAAACTACAAAAAATTAGCTGGGCATGGTGGCGCGTGCCTGTAGTCCCAGCTACTCAGGAGGCTGAGGCAGGAGAATTGCTTGAACCCAGGAGGCGGAGGTTGCGGTGAGCCGAGATCGCGCCATTGCACTCCAGCCTGGGTAACAAGAGCAAAACTCCATCTCCAAAAAAAAAAACCGTTTTCTGGTTGGGCGCAGTGGCTCACGCCTGTAATCCTAGCACTTTTGGTGGCCCAGGTGGGCAGATCACAAGGTCAGGAGTTTGAGTCCAGCCTGGCCAACATGGTGAAACCCCATCTCTACTAAAAAGGAAAAAAAAAAAAAATTAGTCAGGCATGGTGGTGCATGCCTATAGTCTCAGCTTTTCGGGAGGCTGAGGCAGGAGAATCGCTTGAACCTGGGAGGCAGAGGTTGCAGTGAGCCAAGATCACACCACTGCACTCCAGCCTGGGCGACACAGCAAGACTCCATCTCAAAAAAAAAAAAACAACACAGTTTTCTTTTTGATACAGAGTCTTACCCTGTCACCCAGGCTGAAGTGCAATAGTGCTATCATAGCTCACGGCAGCCTCAAACTCCTAGGCTCACACTATTTTCCCACCTCAGCCTCCACCGTACCTGGAAGGGACTACAAATACATGCCACCACACCAGGCTAATTTTTTAAATTTTTTGTAGAGATAGAGTCTTGCTATATTGCCCAGGCTGATCTCTAACTCCTGGGCTCACGCAATCCTCCCACCTTGGTGTCTCTTAAATGCTAGTATTACAGGCATGTGCCACCACCTCCAACCCAACAGTTTTTTTTTTTTTTTTTTTTTTTTTTTTAAGATGGAGTCTCACTCTGTTGCCCAAGCAGGAATGTGGAGGCGCAGTCGTGGCCCACTGCAACCTCCACCTCCTGGGTTCAAGTGATTCTCCTGCCTCAGCCTCCCAGATAGCTGGGATTACAGGCATGCACCACTATGCCTGGCTAATTTTGTATTTTTAGTAGAGACAGGGTTTCTCCATGATAGTCAGGCTGATCTCAAACTCCTGACCTCAGGTGATCCACCCACCTCAGCCTTCCATAATGCTGGGATTATAGGTGTGAGCCACCACACCCGTCCTAAGGTTTATTTTTTTGTTTTATTTATTTTATTTATTTATTTATTTATTTATTTATTTTGAGACAGAGTCTCACTCTGTCACCAGGTGCTAGGCTGGAGTGCAGTGGCACAATCTCGGCTCACCGCAACCTCCGCCCCCCGGGTTCAAGCAATTCTCCTGCCTCAGCCTCCCGAGTAGCTGGGACTACAGGCACACGCCACCATGCCCAGCTAATTTTTGTGTATTTAGTAGAGACGGGGTTTCACCATGTTGGCCAGGATGGTCTCGATCTCTTGACCTCATGATCTGCCCGCCTCGGCCTCCCAAAGTGCTGGGATTACAGGTTTGAGCCACCGCGCTCAGCCGAGGTTTATTTTTCAAAGACAGGCCGGGGTGGCTCACACCTGTAATCCTAGCACTTTGGGAGGCCAAGGCGGGGAGATCATGATGTCAGGAATTCAAGACCAGCTTGGCCAGCATGGTGAAACCCCTTCTCTACTAAAAATAATTAGTGAGGCGTGGTGGTGGGTGCCTGTAATCACATCTACTCAGGAGGCTGAGGTGGGAGAATCACTTGAACCCAGGAGGTGGAGATTGCAATGAGCCAAGACCACACCATTGCACTCCAGTCTGGATGACAGAGCAAGACTCGGTCTCAAAAAAAAAAGAGACGAAAAGTGAATCTTAGCTTTACTTTTTAAATAGTTTGTTTTCGCCGGGCGCGGTGCCTCAAGCCTGTAATCCCAGCACTTTGGGAGGCCGAGGCGGGTGGATCATGAGGTCAAGAGATTGAGACCATCCTGGTCAACATGGTGAAACCCCGTCTCTACTAAAAATACAAAATATTAGCTGGGCATGGTGGCGCGTGCCTGTAATCCCAGCTACTGAGGAGGTTGAGGCAGGAGAATTGCCTGAACCCTGGAGGCGGAGGTTG
>NW_022440190.1:0-7638 GCF_009761245.1 Sapajus apella
GTGTATGTGTGTGCGTGTGTGTGTGTGTGTGTTCTTAGCATAAATGGAACTTTGTAAGCAATTGATTCTTTAAAGATGTAATAAAGAAATTTCCCTGGTTTTATTTTAATTCTTTCTCCATGACTCAGCTTGGAGAGCTAAAAAAAAAAAAAAAAAAAAAAATAGTCTATCCTTCCACCTCCTCAGTAGGGAGCTGAGGACCAAAACCACCAACCCGCAAACAGTAGACTGTCTACTTTAACATCACTTTCCTATTTCATTGTCTTTTTGATGTACCTTAACAATTCCAAACAAAACTTTATTTTACAACACTTTCCTCAAAGACCCACCAATTGTTCAACAAAAAGCATCAACAGAGAGTTCAACCCTAAGAACCACTAAATTCCTCATGTTAAAATTCTCTCCTCACTGTTTCCTCCAATCCTACAACTCTAATTATATCATGATTTTTATCCAATTCCAAACAAACTCTTGAATTGAAACATCTGCCTTAAATCACATTCACATCCTCAGCAAATCCTACCTTGTACTTTCCTCTACAGAAAACTACCAGAGTTCAATCAAGGTAGCGTTTTTCCCTCACCTCAGTAAACAATAAGCCAAACACTGTCTTATCAAAAGGTTGGAGAGCCAGCATTTAACACTATTATGGCTTCAATCAGATCTACTATCATTCTACTATCCAGACAAGGCTTAGCCTTCTTAGGTTGTGATAGCATATTAAGATGTAAAGGTATAGAAAGTGTGGTCCTGATAAGAGTAAGAGATTCCCAATTCCATCATAAGCCTTTAGAAAATGTGATTAATAAGATGAACAACCAGAAAATAAACAAAAGAGATAAGATGTCATTATATCACCTGATGAAATTATGCTATTAAAACTTTATATTCCAAGGAATAGAAAGTCTCTAATTGTTTTTAGTATGCACAATTACAACTTAATTTGTTGTAATTGTGTGAATGTTCATTATTATTTCTCTTTTCTGCCTCAGGCACCATAGGAAATTATGTTTCATGTCAGTGGTTATTTTTCTTGTTGGTGAACAACTTTAAATACATAAATATCCTATTCTTTTAGAAGAAAGACCAGCGTTTGCTTTCTTAATTACTTGTTCACTTTGATAGTGACAGCTGATATTGCTGGCATTATTCAAGCAATTGTATGGAGATGTCACCACATAATTGTAAGAGGCCATCAAATTTTATATTGAAACACATATTTTCTTTTCTAATTGCTCCAGAAAAACCAGGCGGAATAAAAGAGATATTTTCTTTTGACTGTATCCTCTAATGAACTTGGACCATTGACTGCCCTTTTGTGCAGCAGAAGAGAGTTTATGTCAGTAGGAAATGCTACAATAGCAGGTTACAAGTAAATACTATGACTTCATTAAAATTTTTGTCATTTAAAACTAAATTAGGTCAGGATGTATAAACATTTTTCAGCTGTTGTTGACTGGATTTTGAAAACTATTCTATATAGAAGCCTTCTTTGTTGCTGAAGCAATCCTCTTATAATATAGCGAAGTCTGAAAGGCAAAATAGACTGGTAGAAGCACTTTCAAATCAGAAAATACAAATGATTTAGTCTGTTGGAAACTACCATAAAAAATAAAATAATTCCCATTGTGCTTACTACATGGAGCTAGTCAATTTCTTACTTAAGTGTCATCACTCTATTACAAGCAAACTATGTGACCCTGAACAAAACATTTAAAAATATAAATATTAATAGGAGAAGTAGGAGGAGCTTCCACTTCTAAAATTCTCTTCAGTTAGAACATCGTTCTGTCACTTAAGTACACCATTTAACACAGGGTATGAAAAGAGTGCACCCAGCCACTATATTAATTAAAAATAGGTTACTATTTTAATTAATAAGTTCAATATTTTTTAAGTGGGAGTGTAAAAGAATGTATCAAACTAATGAATTAATCAATTGATCAATTTGTAAATTGGTGAAGAAAAAACGGCTAATAAAAACTATTATAATTTTGAAATATCTAAGCTAAAAATATATATTATTTATAATTACATAGTCTTGTATTTAAGGAATATCATGATCCCTATGCTCAATTAGTAGACTATAAATTACTGCTTTTTCAAGGAGGACAATTAGGAAAGCCTTTCACACAGCTATCCTTGTATCTAAGTAGTCTTTTAAAAGAACTTAGGAAAAGAATATGGAGAAGAACACATAAAGCATATAAAAAGTTTAAAGTGAATTCACATTTTTGCAATGGTGAATCATTATAAAATGATACTTCCTGGACAGTTAAAGTATAGGAAGAACTGTGCATTTATTTTTAATTCAATAAATTAAAGAATAAATAAGAGTTTTGATATATTTCCAAAGTGAATTATATAGCTCCCTATCTCAGAATAATGCAGAATGTATTTTTTTCTTGATGATTCAGAACTATAATAACAGTTTTTAAAACGCAATGGTGTGCCACATTGTAACACAGGAATACTTCATTCCCTGCTGCTATGATTATTTTTGTTCTTATATTAAACTACCCCACATTATTCTGCTATATTACTTTGTCCACTTGTCAAAGTTTTTTGCCTTTTCTTTTCCCTTTTTTGCTTTTTGTCTAACAGTCCTTATTTTTCAGCACAGTCAGCATGCCTACTTGAAGCAACTTCTCTCTCCTCTTTTAAGATGTTATGATTTTCAGTGGCCTTGGAAAATATATAACCAAGTATATTAGAGCTGTATATAAAACTAGAAGTATCAAGGTATAGAAAAGTAGTTAAAAGAACCTGCCATTTAATGTTAAGATCTAGGTTAATGCTGGCTGAATAAGTCCTTTAACCAGAGTATTTGCTCCCTCCATTGTACTTGATGTATATTAACACCTATTTTGGAGTGTTACTGTGATAATTTGATGAGATAACATATTTGAAATACCTTCTAAACTATAAAGCTGCATACAAATGTATGACAGGGTTACTGTCATCATTATAAGAACAAGATTGCCATCTAATGGCAATCAAGCAGATAACAGGTACCCTATCTCTTTCAAAGCAGAATAGGATCTGCGGATGAAACCCACAAAGTGACAACTGAGATCACAATTTCATCCTCACTATAGTGCTATCAAAACTGTACTGTAATAGAACATTTTGAACCTCTATTATAACTGTTCCTCCTAGTTACTAAGCATTGAGAGTGGAAACTGTAAGTATATATTAAAGCCACATAGACATAATTGAAATCCAAGAATACCTCTGTAATCATGCATAAATAGCAGCGCTCTTCTGGGTCTCCCTTCCTTCATCTATGAAGAGAGAATGGTAACACTTTCTGAGAGTTGCTGTGAATATTAAGTTAGATAATCCAAAATGCTTATAAATTATAGCTTAAAAATAAAGCAAAACTTAAAACAGGTTTGTCAGGATCACATGCTGACTGGCCCTCAGGTACATCATATTTTACATGCATATTTTTTAAATGGTATTAGCAATGGTTCCCAAAAATATATATGCTCAGAGACATGAGATTGAATATTCTACAATGCTTTAACTTATTGTTTCTCCAACAAATTTATGAGTTAGATACTATCATTGCCCCCATTTTCAGATGAAGAAGAAAAGCCGAAAAAGATTAAATAATTTCTCAAGTTGACATAGCCTGACTGGTGATTGAGATTTGTCTAATTCTAGAGCCAGCATCCATATTTTTAACCATTATGTTATCGTTCAAAAATTAAGTGCTGTATGTTTCTTGTTTTATACAATCAGATTGAAAATACTTTACACTTTTTCTGACCAGGACACATCAGAGCTTGTAGAAACTGAGTTGATTTCTATTATTTTTCCTGTGTGAATGTTGTTGCAATTCTCTGTACATTACCAGTCATATTAGGAAAACCACTAGGGTTTTATCTCTGCTCTGCTGTGCTATTATCCATTAAAAATTAATAACAAAAATTACCTCCTTAATTAATAGGCACAGGAGAAGTTCCTAATTCACTGCAGAATTTTTATATTGCTTGTTCATCAAACTCAAAATAATTTAGCAACTACCTAATTAATTCCTAATTGATATCATTGGGCCATTACTTCCCATTTGCCTTTGGACATATACCAAGAGACACTGCCCTAGGTGTTTTCAGCTCTAATATCCTAAATAAATAACAAAAACAATAAAATTTCTTCATTCTATCATCCAAATGACCATTACATTGTTTTTATCCAAAAACATTAAATAAGCAAAATATACTTTTAATTAAAAACTCATCTGCAAATTGTAAAGATCAATGTTAATACAAAGTAACAACCAGGATTTCCTCTTTGAGCATTCATGATTAATAGTTAATATTAATGGTAAATACTAACTAATGGTTAATTTTTAAGTCATTTAAGATAGGAATTTATTATTTTTCAAAGAATTTTCCTATTTTAAAATAGTATTTTAAAAGCGAATTTAATCTTTTTCAAATAAATTTCTATTTTAAATATGCTATGTCAATTTGGACATTTGGCCAATAGCCAGAAAAATGCTTTTATGCATTTTAATGCATTGGCTTTTTTATAAACAAAAATTTTAAGTTTATTATACTTTAAGTTCTGGGATACATGTGCAGAACGTGCAGGTTTGTTACACAGGTATACATGTGCCATGGTTGTTTGCTGCACCCATCAACCTGTCATCTAGGTTTTAAGCCCAGCCTGGATTAAATATTTGTTCTAATGCTCTCCTTCCCTTTGTCCCCCATCCCCCAACAGGCCCCGAAGTGTGATGTTCCCCTCCCTTTGTCTACGTGTTCTCATTGTTCAACTCCCACTTATGAGTGAGAGCATGCGGTGTTTGGTTTTCTGTTCCTGTGTTAGTTTGCTGAGAATAATGGTTTCCAGCTTTATCCATGTCCCTGCAAAGGACATGAACTCATTCCTTTTTATGGCAAACGCATTGGTTTTAACACAAAGAAATATACCACCTATTATAAGCAAAGTATCTTAATTGATTTTTGAATATTTAGTATTAGCAAATTATCACCTAAAATGTTAGACAGAATTTGGATAATAAAATTTAAATCAGAAAGCATATTTAAAAATAATTTATATCAATGATAAAACATTAAGAAACTAAGATCTATAAAAAATAACCAATAATGGTATAAAGTCTTTAACAAGGAATTAAAACTGTCTAAAATTTCAAGAATGGTCACCAACTTGTACTGGGCTCCTACTCTATTTTAGGCAACTGAGAATGGAACTTTGCATATAAATGTGTCACTCATCTAGATAGGATTATATTTTGAGACAGACATAATTATTGTCATTTTACAAATGAGAAAACTGAACTCAGAAATATCATTTGTTGAAAGCAACTGTGGGCAGAGCTGGAATTTCAACTTGGATATGTCTATCTTTAAAATTCCTGCTCTCTTTTGATATTAATTTGTAGTTTCTTTATTTTGAATGAATCATTAAGGTGCAATTTTCTCTCAGAGAGTTATTGTGAGGATTAAGTTGAGAGAGGTTACAAAAAAAGCCTGGCTCATTATAGGCACTCAATTTTCCTCTTCATCAACCTGTTTTTAACCTTATAAATTTAAAAAATGTAATTGATAAATAAGATTAAATATAGTCATGGTATACAAGGTAATGATTTGATATACACACATGTTGCACAATGATAGCCACAAATTAATTGACACTCCCTCACCATTCATATTGTACATTAGATCCTCAGAATGTGCACACTTTACAACTGAAAGTTTGTATCTTTTGATCATCTCTCCATTTCCCCACGCTGCAGCCCCTGCTAGTTCTACTCCCATCAACTGGGATCTCCAGATACAAATTGCCAATGATAATGTACAACCTGCACCAGTACTAACACAGGAGTCAAGGTAAGAATTAAAGAAACAGTATTTTAAGTAATATACTCCAAATGGGTAATACTAAAATGTGTTTTAGCCCTCTTTTCTTTTAACTTTAATTCATTTAATTATGATGCATCACTGCCATTATCCAGGTGCATATTTCCCATGAGCTCTGCCACTATGAAGATAATCATTTGAGTAGCCTAAATAAAAACATGACCTTGTTTTAATTTACCTCATGGAATAAGTAGCTAAAGATTAAATGTTCCAAAACACAAACTCAAATTCTTATTTCGAATATGCATTGCTTAATATTTAACCAGTTATTTGATAACAGTCACTTGCAAAACTGTCTTTTTATTTGTTGCCCAATGGTTACCTTTCATCAACAGCTCATTTCGGAGGATTCATCAGGAAATAACATTACTTAATATCTGATATTTTATTAGGCTTTATGGTAATTACTTTCTGTCTGACAATATTTAATTTACCTAATTTCCATGTTGAAATTATTTGAGGAATACAAAGTATTAAAAAGGTAATCTATTTTACTTTTGGATTAAGCAGGTTTCCTATAAGGCCCCAAGCTTTTGACACACTAATGGGGCACCATTTAGAACTGTTTTTACTGAACTGGCAGCATGATATCTCAGCTTGTACTGAAGGGGGTTGCTAAGCAAATTATTCCTGATATCTAATTATGTGTACCTTATGAAGACATGTGAGCAAAATACATTTCAGTTCTTAGGAACAAGAATCCATTTACTTAAAAAATGCATTAACTGATCGAATGATTGATGGTATATATTTTCATTGTGCAACTGACTGAATTTCTTTCTTGATTCATGCTAACAGGACACAAAATAACATCTTCAATTTACCTTCATAATACTAGCAAACTTTTTGTGCCTTAAGCTTACTCATAGCCTTATCTTATTTTTTATATCCTCATTACTTTATTTTCCTCAAATGATTATTATTTTATCTATGTTATAAGTAGTTTGCAAGATGCATAAGTGAATTAAAAAAAAAATCCTAAAAACATAAATGTGAAACCATATAAAGAAAAACAAAGACGTATTGCTGGTATTTTTCCTTTGACAGATTGTATAGTTCATAACATATACTTTACTGTGAAGAAAATTTCAAGGTCATTTATCTGAAATATTGAATATTTCAACGTCAAGTATTTGAAATATTGCTAATAAATTTCATTAAAATCTCTTTTTTAAAAAATATGCTCAGATATAACTAACAAACCTCTAACATACTGCATGGCTCAATTTGTGACAAAAACAATACTGTACAAACATGGATAAGAAAGTGAGGACAGATAAAAAGTGTGAAGGATCCCTAATATATTTTTTAGTTTATCAAGGTACAAATGCTAGCATTTCATATTTTCTAATATAAAATCACTGTGCTTGATCATATATGCTTTATAAATTTCTTAAAAGGAGAAACGATGAATATAATTTTATAGCAAGTAAACAGAAATGTCTGACATTAAATATTTTTTAATCCTGTATTTGAAACAATGCATATTAATTATTTCCCAAAAATATTTTCCAGAAAAGTAGTTTATTAGCTCAAGAAAAGATAATAAAAATCATCCTTTAAACACACTGGGGTCAGTTGGGGGGAAACAGGGGAGGGACAGTGGGGGGTGGGGAGCTGGGGAGAGATAGCAAGGGGAGAAATGCCAGATGTAGGTGATGGGGGGGAAGGCAGCAAATCACACTGCCACATGTGTACCTATGCAACAATTTTGCATGTTCTTCACATGTACCCCAAAACCTAA
>NW_022440191.1:0-7636 GCF_009761245.1 Sapajus apella
TGATTAGAAATTATCTGAAGAACTGAGAGAATTAGGATGAGTTCTTCTTCAATAGATGCCTGACGTGTGGAAAGACACACACATGTGTGAACCAGGACACCTCTAACCTTGCACTGCTGATGACATGAGGCTTTGAGAAAAAATTGCCTAAACTACTGAGGACATAGATGCCACCAAGTGAGGTATGGGTTAAATCAAGCAGAGTAAGACCATAGGTGAGTAGAATGCTTTGGAAATTGATTATTGGATTAACTCTGAGTGAATTTGGAACACTTGTGAGTCTATTCAGTTGTGTGTGTGTGATTTTCTAAGTACATAGGCAAATTTTTTTTCCTAAATAGGCAAAGTCTCCAGAACATTACTGAATCTTCCTTTGATCATTTTACATTGTATAGTATTTCGGAGTCATTATTTGAAACATCATTACCTCTGCATAGGGATTGTAAATACGGGATGTAAACACTGGGTTGAATCTGTACAGGATTCATGCATCCCTGGAAGGTGATTTTTGGAGGGACATAAATCTCGAGTGTGAACTAGCTTCTACTTTTTGTCTCCTTCTCATGAAATATCAGTATAGCCGCAACAAAAACAAAAATTAAGTTGAGGATTCTGGTTAGTTTGGGTTCATAAATTTATCAAATTCTTACCATATTTTGCTTTAAATCAAAGTGAATGAAATTAAATCTATATCCCCTAGTCTAATTCCCTTTAGTGAGACTGCATTGTTTCAAGAGCTATTAAAGAAACATTTTTTTGCCCACACATTTTTAAAGAAGTTTCTGGAGGTTGCAACACACAAGCCATCATTTAAACTGTAAGAATTCAGAAGCAGAAATTCTACTCACAATTGAACTTCTCTGAGTTGGCTGACAAGGTGTTTTAAATTCTAATTCTACTATAGAGCAAACCCAGATTGAAAAGCTGAGGACAAGTCATATGTATTGTTTGTACTGGGAGGCTGCATCATTAGCAGAGTCTTTGATACACAACACCAAGTTCTGTTTAAGATGTTTATGCTCCCGGGAGTTTTTTCCTAGCGTTCTTCCATTAGATGATAGGTAGCAGTGTTCACAAAATCTGAGTGGCATTCACATTAATTTCTAATAATGTTTAGAAACATTTGTAAAATTTCTAAACATTATTAGAAATAAACAATGGGGCCCCATCCTCCAGTATACAGTGCGCATGCTAAATCAATGACCATTATTTGATGCACTATCCCCCAAAGAAAAAATATATGAATCTCAGAATTAAGGCATGGAAGCCAACTGTTACTATGACCCCCAGTAACCCACTTCTGGAATGCGTGCTTCCCATTTCCACGATTCTGGGCACCATAGGTGTAGAGAACTCTTCCACCAGCAGATAGAAAATACAGCTGCCCCTTCAATGTTTTGGGCACCTTGTGTCCAAGGCCAACAACAATAACAACAACAAACAGAACCAGGGATAATTGCCATCCTGGAAAAGGTACATGGCCTAGTCGTCAGGAGATAAGCTGCTATTACACATTGGAGAAGTGAGCAATCAGCGTCACACAAAGGTGGTTGGCGCACATTAGTATTCCATCATCTAATTTTAATCATAAACCCCTAATTGCCATAGGCACAGCTTAAGAAAAGTAAACATGAACTTGGTTCCCACAGGAAGGAAGCTGTGGGCTACCCACAAATTTAGCATCCTTCTACCATTATAACAACTAAGGTATAAGCCGGGCACGGTGGCTCACGCCTGTAATCCCAGCACTTTGGGAGGCCGAGGCAGGTGGATCACGAGGTCAAGAGATCGAGACCATCCTGGTCAACATGGTGAAACCCTGTCTCTACTAAAAATACAAAAATTCAGCTGGACATGGTGGTGCGTGCCTGTAATCCCAGCTACTCAGGAGGCTGAGGCAGGAGAATTGCCTGAACCCAGGAGGCAGAAGTTGCGGTGAGCCGAGATCGCGCCATTGCACTCCAGCCTGGGTAACAAGAGCGAAACTCCATCTCAAAAAAAAAAAAAAAAAAAAGTAGAAATTAATAACAGGAAAAAAAGACCTGGAATATTCTCAAATGTAAGAAATCAAAAACCATGCATCTGAATAGCCAATGTGCCAAAAAAAAAATAAGAACCTATAAGGAAAATTTATAAATATATAGAGATAAAAATGGAAACAAAGCATAGCAAAACTTATGGGACACAGCAGAAGCAGCTGTAAAAGCAAAGTTTATGGCAATAAACATGTATATCTAAAAGAACAAAGATCACAAACACCTCAACATTACACCAAAACGAACTAGAAAAAGAACAAACTAAGCCCAAACATGGCAGAAGGAAGGAAACAATAAGGATCAGGGCAGAAATATATCAAATGAGAATAGAAAAAGCATAGAAAAAATATCAATAAAACAAAGAGATTTTTTTGTGTGTTTTTTTTTTCCAAAAATAAAAGTGAAAAATCTTTAGCTACACCAACTAAGTCAGACAGAAGATTCAAATAAATGAAATCGCAGGCCAGGCGCTGTGGCCCACGCCTGTAATCCCAGCACTTTGGGAGGCAGAGGTGGGTGGTAATGAGGTCAGGAGATCAAGACAATCCTGCCTAACACGGCGAAACCCCACCTCTACTAAAAATAAAAAAAAAAAAAATAGCCAGGTGTAGTGGTGCATCCCTGTAGTCCCAGCTACTCAGGATGGTGAGCCAGGAGAATTGGCTGAACCTGGGAGGTGGAGGTTGCAGTGAGCCGAGATGGCACCACTGCACTCCAAATTGGGCAACAAAGTGAGACTCTGTCTCAGAAAAAAAAAAAAAATCACAGATTAGAGAGGAGACCTTACAACAGATGCCTCAGAAATGAAAAGGATCATAAGGGACTATTATAAACAGTTGTATGCCAACATTAAATAACCTAGAGAAAATACGTAAGTTTCTAGCAACACACAATCTAGTAAGATTGAATCAAGAAGAAACAAAAAGGTTCAACAAACCATTAACAAACAAAGTTGAAGTAGCAACCATTTACTGATTAGGAGGTCCTTTTCCCATTGCTTGTTTTTGTCAGGGTTATCAAAGATCAGATGGTTGTAGATGTGTGATGTTATTTCTGAGGCCTCTCTTCTCCATGAGTCGGTGGGTCTATTCTGGCAAGATTACCATGCTGTTTTGATTACTGTATCCCTGCAGTACAGTGTGAAGCCAGGTAGCATGATGCCTCCAGCTTTGTTCTTTTTGCTTAAGATTATCTTGACTATACAGGACCTTCTTTGATTCTATATGAAATTTAAAATAGTTTTTTTTCCTAATTCTGTGAAAAATATCTATGGTAGTTTGATGGGAATAGCATTGAATCCAAAAATTACTTTCAGCAGTATGGCATTTTTATGATATTGATTTCTCCTATCCATGAGGATGAAATGTTTCTTTGTTGGTGTCCTCTCTTATTTCCTTTAGCAGCCATTTGTAGTTATCCTTGAAATGGTCCTTCACATCCCTAGTGAACTGTATTCCTAGGTATTCTCTTTGTAGCAATTATCAATGGGCGTTCATTCAAGATTTGGCTCTTTGCTTGCCTATCATTGGTGTAAAGAAGGCTTGTGATTTTTGTACATTGATTTTGTATCCTGAGACTTTGCTGAAGTTGTTTATCAGATCAAGAAGTTTTGGGGCTGAGACAATGGGGTTTTCTAAATATAAAATCATGTCATCTGCAAACAGAGACAAGTTGACTTCTCTTTCTATTTAAATACCCTGTATTTCTTTCTCTTCCCTGATTGCCCTGGACAGAACTTCCAATACTATGTTGAATAGGAGTGGTAAGAGAGGGCATCCTTGTCTGGTACCAGTTTTCAAAGGAAATCCTTCCAGCTTTTGCCCATTCAATATGATTTTGGCTGTGGGTTTGTCATAAACAGCTCTTATTATTTTGAGATATGTTCCATGCAAAGACACACAAAGGCTCTAAACCAAGAGATGGAGGAACATTTACAAAGCAAATAGAAAGCCAAAAAAAAGAGTAGTGGTTGCAATTCCTAGTCTCTGAAAAAACAGACTTTAAACACAGGTCAAAAAGACAAAGAAGGGCATTACATAATGCTAAAGGAAACAATTCAACAAGAATAGCTAAGTATTCTGAATATACATGTAACCAAAGCAGAAGCACCTAGTTTCATAAAACAAATTCTTGAGCCTAAGACTTACACAGACACTTAGGCTCCCGTACAATAAGTGGGAGACTTCAACACCCTACTGTGAAGATTAGACAGATCAAGGAGACAGAAAATTAACAAGTATATTCAGGACTAAACTGAGCTCTGGATCACATGGACCTAGTAGATGTCAACAGAACTCTCTACCCCAAATCAACAGAATATGCATCCTTCTCAGTGTCACATGACACTTATTCTAAGATCAACCACATAATTGAATTAAACCACTCCTCAGCAAATGCAAAAGAACTGAAATCATAACAAACAGTCTCTCAGACCACAGTGCCATCAAATTAGAACTTTGGATTAGAAACTCACTCAAAACCACACAATTTCATGGAAATTGAACGACTTATTCCAGAATGACTCATGGGTAAATGATGAAATTAAGGCAGAAATAAAGAAGTTCTTTTAAACGAACAAAAACAAAGAGACAACATACCAGAAACTCTGGTTTACAGCTAAAGTAGTGTAAAGAGGGAAATTTACAGCACTAAATGCCCACACAAGAAAGTTAGAATGATCTCAAATCGACAACCTAAGATCACAACTAAAAGAACTAGAGAGGCAAGAGCAAATGAATCCAAAAGCTAGCAGGAGACAAGAAATAACTTAACTAAGATCAGACAAGAATTGAAGGAGATAGAGATATAAAAATGCTCCAAAAAAAAATCAATGAATCCAGGAGCTAGGTTTTTGAAAAATTCAACAAAATAGATAAACCCTAGCTACACTAATAAAGAAGAAAAGAGAGAAGAATCAAACAGACACAGTAAAAAGTTATTAAAGGAGATATCACCACTGACCCCACAGAAATACAAACTCAGAGAATACTATATTACCTCTATGCCAATAAACTAGAAAGTCTAAAAGAAATGGATAAATTCCTGGACACATACACCCTCCCAAGAATAAACCAGGAAAAAGTCAAATCGCTAAATAGACTAATAACAAGTTCTGAAATTGAGGCAGCTGATTTATAGCCTACCAACCAAAAAAATACCCAGGACCAGACAGATTCACAGATCAATTCTACCAGAGGTACGAAGAGGAGCCTGTACTATTCCTTCTGAAACTATTCCAAACAACTGAAAAGGAGAGACTTCTTTCTAACTCATTCTATGAGGCCAACATCATCCTGATACCAAAACGTGGCAGACACATGACAAAAAATATAAAGCTTCAGGACCATATCCCTGATGAACATCAATGTGAAAGTCCTCAATAAAATATTGGCAAACTGAATCCAGCAGCACATCAAAAAGTTTATCCACCACAATCAAGTTGGCTTCATCCTGGGATGCAAGGCTGGTTACATATGCAAATCAATAAACATACTATATAAAAAAAACCAAGGACAAAAACCACATGATTATCTCAATACATGCAGAAAAAGCCTTTGATAAAATTTAACACCCCTTCATGTTAAAAACGCACAATGAACTAGATATTCATGGAACGTATGTCAAATTCTTCTTAAACTTTTCTAAAGCTTAGAACTAGAGGGAATACTGTCAAACCCATTTTTGAGGCCAGCATCATTCCTATGTCAAAGCCAGACACAATAAGAAAACTACAGGCCACTAAGATAAACATAGATGGAAAAATCATCAAGAGAACACCAGCAAAATGAACTCAAGAACACATCAAAGAAATTACACATAATGACCAAGTTGTATTTATTTCTGTCTCAACACTGTTTTTATCATGAAACAATGGTAAAGAGGCTAAAGAGACAACTTAAATACTGGGAGAATAGATTTACCAACCATAGTCTCTCTTAAAAGGTTAATACCTAAAATATGTAAGGAATTCAAACAACCCAATAGCAAAACAAAATAATAACCTGATTAAAAAATAGGTAAAGGACTTGAACAGACTTATCTCCAGAGAAGACATAAAAATAGCCAACAAGTATATGAAAATGTGCTCAACATCACTCACTAGTCATCAGGGAAATACAAATCAAAACCGCAATGATTTATCCCCTAACATCTGTTGGGATGCTTCTTATGAAAAGGCAAGAGATAAGTGGTGCTGAGGATGTAGAGAAAAGGAAACACTTGTAAACTGTTGGTAGGAATGCAGATTTAGGTAGCATTTTGGAAAACTTCACCGAGCTTCGTTTTTTTTTTCTTTTTTATTTTTTTTTTTTGAGACGGAGTTTCGCTCTTGTTACCCAGGCTGGAGTGCAATGGCGCGATCTTGGCTCACCGCAACCTCCGCCTCCTGGGTTCAGGCAATTCTCCTGCCTCAGCCTCCTGAGTAGCTGGGATTACAGGCACACACCACCATGCCCAGCTAATGTTTTGTATTTTTAGTAGAGACGGGGTTTCACCATGTTGACCAGGATGGTCTCGATCTCTTGACCTCGTGATCCACCCGCCTCGGCCTCCCAAAGTGCTGGGATTACAGGCTTGAGCCACCGCGCCCGGCCCCCGAGCTTCCTAAAAGAAATTCAATGTAGAACTACCATACAGTAAATCATGTAGAATTACCATAGAAATCCCTCTTCTGGATATATCCCCAAAGGAAATGAAATCACCACCTTATAAGGATATCTGTGTGTCAATGCTTATTGTAGAATTATTCTCAATAGCCAAGATAGGGAAAGCGACCTAAGTATCTACTGATAGAGGAATGGATAAAGAAACCATGTTATACATATACAACAGAATACTATCTGGCCTTAAAAAAGGAGATTCTGACATTTTCAGCAACATGGGTAAGTTATGTTCAGTAAAATAAGCTAGATATAGGAAGACAAATACTACATAAACTCACTTATATATGGAATCTTAAAAACATAATAATAAACACAAAGCAGCAGAGTAGAATGGTAGTTGGGAAAGGTCCAGGAGAAATGGGAGATGTAGGCCAAAGGGTAGGAATTTTTTATTTACACAGGATGAATACGTGTAGAGAACTAGCATACAGCATAAGCACCGTAGTTGATGATATTGCATTGTATACACTGGAAATTTGTTAAAACAATAAATTTTAGATACTCTTACCACACACGCACACACACATACATGTCAAAAGTAAAGGTGACTATGGAAGATAATGTAGTAATTTATTAAAGTATTTGACTGTTATAAGCACTTCACCATGCAGATGTATACAGAAACATGTACACCTTACATTTATACAATAAAAATATTACTCATCATTATTACTGAAAAATAAAATTATTTTTCATAGAAACTGTTAAAATATAAATTATATTAAGATAACTATTTACATATTTTAAGCATTTCTCAGTATTAATTTTTAACAGATGAATATTAATAGAACCCACATAAATAATTACTAAAAATAAAAATATCTACCCCATTCTACTGAGAGGTCTTCAGGGAAAATATTCTAGTAGTCCAGGTTAATTTTCTTTTTAACTCTATAGTTTTTGTGGACAGAATTGCAAGTCAAAAACGAATTTGCCTAT
>NW_022440192.1:0-7635 GCF_009761245.1 Sapajus apella
TTGTGCAGGGTTTGTATTAGAGAAAAAGCCTGAAGAAGTTTCTCAAAACTTGCTCAACCATCAGGGAATTTATATTATATTGGAAAAAATCCTAATATGTGTAATGAGTTTAACTAAAGAATTGTTCAAAAATGAGAGCTAAGAAAACACCAGAGAGTTCATAGTAAAATATATGTTTACATATGCAGTAACTATGAAAATAACATTTACTTCAAAATTAAGCATGTGTCAACATCAGCAGACATAGACTTAGTAGAAACAACTAAGTAGAGTTATTGCAACATCATAGTAGAAATAACTAAGACACTGACCCTTCAGACATTACACTAAATCAGAGTATTCAGTGTAGAACATCATTCAAAACTAAAGTTGTTAGATAAATTTTTTTCTATGTAACTTTAACAAAAGAAAATTGGACTTATGATTGCATTCAAAGAATGCTTTTTTCATTTAAAAACCTTACAGATTATTTTTGAAAAGTAAATGATATGATTCAACTCACAATTTACTTCGTGCTGTATCTTATTTTTATGGTCATAATAAAAACTATATAGAAGTATAAATAAAATTTATGTGTTTCTATGTCCCAAATAAGTATTTTGTTAAATTTTCGTGTGTATTTTTCTTTGAACATGTGAACTACCTACACATAAAAACTTTTAGTTTTGATTCACATACAGTTAAATATACACTTTAGTCTAATGATATATCTTAACTGTAATAGAATTGTAGAATAAGTGTGTGTGTGTATGAGTTTCACCTATTTTCAGAAAAAGCAATATTGGAACAAAAATTATTTTCACATGGTGACTAGTTTTCTAGAAAACTAAAAACCTCAATAATGCCGAATACAAATCTATATTCTTATTATTTCATTATTGTACAGACCAATACTTTTCCTGTTTCTTATAATTCATTTTTTGTTCTACACTGTAAGAATATTCATTGTCAGCTGGTTAGTAATTTTCATAAAATGAGGTAGGAGACAAAATGATTTTTAGATGTAATTTCATAATTTGTGTATTTATATTTTTTAGTTAGAAATTTCATTGTGTTTAATTGGAGAAACCTCTTTATGCCTACTATTCCTTAGTTATTGTTTCTTTAACCTTTTATAATTGACTTTTGTAAATTTGTCTGTTAGGCCAATATATTCAGGGTATTACTTGGGAGGCTTCATGAGCCATGAGGATTTTAGGTATTTCTTTTTTTCTTTTTTGTTTTTTTTTTTCGTCTTTTTGTTTGTTTGTTTGTTTGTTTTTTGAGCTGGAGTCTTGATTTTTCACCCAGGCTGAAGGTCAGTGGCTCAATTTCAGCTCAATGCAACCTCCACCTCTTGAGTTCTACCTGTCCCAGCCTCCCAAGTCACTGGGATTACAAGTGCCTGCCACAATGCCCACCTAATTTTTGTAATTTTAGTGGAGACAAGGTTTTGCCACATTGGCCAGGCAGGTCTCGAACTCCTTACCTCGTTGATCCGACCCTCAACCTCTGAAAGTGCTGAGATTACAGGTGTGAGTCACCATACCTGGCAAGAATATTTTGATATATAAATGTAGCAAACAAACATGATAGTGCTTCTCATGTGACAGATGTTCCGTAATAAGCCATAAATATTTTTTTCTGGAGTTAGTTTGCAAGTCAAGTCATATATGGAAAATATCAATAGTGAAGAAATAATATTGATTGTTGATGTGGAGAGAACGTTTTTACCAGGCTGCAAAGTGGACTCTTGTTGAATTTAAAGAGAAATTCTGGTTTGTTTGTTTGTTTTCCTGATTATCCAGTTTTGCTTGTCTTCTTATGTGTATTCCAACTATATATGCATCACAGACCTTCTTTTTCTGTGTTATGGCTACAGTTTTCTCACTTTTGTTTTTATGCCCTGTCATTTCACATGGTACTTTGTAGATTTTGATTAGAAAATTGTTTCTGTTTTTGTTTTTGTTTTCTTGAAACGGAGTATTGCTCTTGTTGCCCAGGCTGGAGTGCAAGGGTATAATCTTGACTCACCACAACCTCTGCCTCCTGGGGTTTTTTTTCTACCTCAAGCCTCTCAAGACACTGGGATTATATGCATCTGCCATCATGCCCAGCTAATTTTGCATTTTTAGTAGAGATGGGGTTTCTCCATGTTAGTCTGGTCTCAGGTGATCCGCCTACCTCAGTCTCCCAAAGTTCTGAGATTATAGGCATGAGCCACTGTGCCTGACCTGAAACTTTTAATGCGGTAAAAGTTGGTTATAACTCGAGAGTTTGCTTATCAATATAGCTTTGACATCAGATAAAGATAAAAGCCATAGAGTATTCACTGCAGGAGAGAAGTAAATTATTTAGCATTGTTCTGTAAAAGAAAATTTTTAAAAGATTCTTACACAAACTGTGTCAAATATAAAATGTATCTTTGTAATTCAATTTCTAACAGTTAGTGGTAAGTAATAAATTTTTAATGTTTCATGATATACTTACAGCACAACTTATATTTCCATGCAGAATCTCTATATTTAAGTTTGAATGTTAAAAGTTGCCAAATAATAAACTTACTAGTGTAAATTTTAAACTAGAATATTTTTTATATTGATATTATAATTTAAAGAAATTTCTCAGTTATTTTATATAATTTTTTGGGGGATGAAGTTCAGCATACAATTTTTATACTTAATCACCTATCTGTAGCCAATTGTTATTTTTTTCTGGAAAATATGTGAAGAATATGCCAGTTTTTGAATTAAAATATTTTCTGTTATTTCGCATGCAAATTTGTTTACTGTGTTCACAGAGTGTCCAGTCATGGGACCATCAGCAGTCATCGGACCACCAGCAGTCATGAAACCGCCTGCCCTTTTACTGTCTTTGATGTCATTAGCATTAGCACCAGAAACTCCAGGTGCCCCAAACTTAAAGGAAAAGCCCTAAGGTAAATTGGCTTCTTCCAGGCAGTGTGCAGGGTCCATGGCATGATGTTAAGTATCAAAGTTTCTGTGGTTATAATTTGCAAATGACAAAACAGCACCAGGCTATATATGGTTAATACTACTCAGTCAGGTTTATGACGAACACAGATCATATTTGAAATATTGTTAATTTTCTATAAAGTTTTAAAAATACATTTTTTAACTTGATAGATAAAATGGGTATTTTATTAAACATAATATTTTGAAGTATACATACATTGTCAATACTTAGCTCTGTGTAATAAATGCATTAACTGAGTTAACTCTTTTGGTGACACCACATGGCATTATCTTAGCATTTTTCATAAATACATATACATTTTTATAGTCATCATGCTGTACAATATATCTTTTGAAGTTGTCCTTCCTATACAACCATAATTATGTATTTGTTGACATTTTTCCAATCACCTCTTTTTTTCAATTACCTTGGCACCTGGTGGTCACCATGTTACTCTATACTTCAGTGAGATTAACTTTTTTAATTATCCATTTGTAAGTGGAATCATGAGATACTAGTCTTTCTGTGACTGGCTTATTTCAACACATGCAATGTCTTCCAGGTTAATCCATGTGATTGAAAATAATAGAATTTTTTGAAAAAATAAAAAATATTCTATTTTGTACATATACCATATTGTATTCATTTATATTAGATGTTGAACTGTTGATGCCATATTTGGGTTATTGTGAAGAGTGCTGCAAACAACATAGAAGTGCAAGTATTTCTTCATTCTCATTTTGAGCATATATCTGAAAGTACAATTGCTGGAGTACATGATGGTTCAATTTTAAATTTTTTTCAAAACTCTTATTTGTTTTTTTAATGTATGTCCTCATTTACATTCAAACCAACCGTGTGCAAGGATTTCCTTTACATCTTTACCAATGTTTTTATTTTAGTAAATATCTCATAGGTATTTCTTTTTGTTTTAGTATTTTTGTTTTTCTCATAGGTAAATTTTATAAATATCTCATAGGTATTTTTTGCTTGTGTTTCTCTGACAATAATTGAAACTGAGCATTTTTCAATGTATCTCTTGGCCATGTCTTTTCAAAACTATTTAAGCCTGGACTGGGTGTGGTGGCTAATGCCTGTAACCCCAGCACTTTGGGAGGCTGAGGTGGGCAGATTGCCTGAGGTCAGGAGTTCAAGACCAGCCTGGCCAACACAACAAAACCCCATCTCTGCTAAAAATACAAAAAGAAAAACAGTCAGCCATGGAGGTACATGCCTAAAGTCATAGCTACTAGAGGAGCTGAAGCAGGAGTATCGCTTCAATCAGAGAGGTGGAGGTTGCAGTGAGCTGAGATCGCGCCATTGCACTCCAGCCTGGGTAACAAGAGCGAAACTCTGTCTCAAAAAAAAAAAAAAATTCAGCTTGCAGCTCATAGTTATTTATTTTTTGTTGTTTAGTCATTTGAGTTTCTTGCATATTTTTTACATTATTCCCTTGTCACACACATAATTTGCAAATAATTTCTTCCATTGTTTAGCTGTCTAAGAATGTTAATTGCATCAGACTCTGTGCAGCGAATTTTTACTTTGAAATAATCTGACCAAGCCGGAACCCGCATCCAGGAACAGAGCCCTTGGCTCCTCCCTCAGAATGAATGGAGACCAGATCAGATGCTTATGCCCAAGAAAAGCAGGATTTCATTCAGCACTTCTCCCAGATCATTAGGGTGCTGACTGAGGAGGTGATGGGGCACCCAGAGACAGGAGATGCTATTGCCCGGCTCAAGGAGGTCCTGGAGTACAACACCATTGGAGGCAAGTATTACTGGGGTTTGACGGTGCTAGAAGCGTTCCGGGAGCTGGTGGAGCCAAGGAAATAGGATGCTGATAGTCTCCAGTGGGCCCTGGCTGTGGGCTGGTGTGTGGAACTGCTGCAAGCTTTCTTCCTGGTGGCAGATGACATCATGGATTCATCCCTCACCCGCCGGGGACAGATCTGCTGGTATCAGAAGCCAGGCATGGGATTCGATGCCATCAATGATGCTATCCTTCTGGAAGTATGTATCTACCGCCTGCTGAAGCTCTTCTGCCGGGAGCAGCCCTATTACCTGAACCTGATTGAGCTCTTCCTGCAGAGTTGCTATCAGACTGAGATTGGGCAGACCCTGGACCTCATCACAGCTCCCCAGGGCAAAGTGGATCTCGGCAGATTCACTGAAAAGAGGTACAAATCTATTGTCAAGTACAAGATGGTTTTCTACCCCTTCTACCTTCCTGTAGCTGCTGCCATGTACATGGCAGGAATTGATGGTGAGAAGGAGCATGCCAATGCCAAGAAGATCCTGCTGGAGATGGGAGAGTTCTATCAGATTCAGGATGATTACCTTGACCTCTTTGGGGACCCAAGTGTGACTGGCAAAGTTGGCACTGACATCCAGGACAACAAATGCAGCTGGCTGGTGGTCCAGTGTCTGCAATGGTCCACTCCAGAACAGCGCGAGATCCTGAAGGAAAATTATGGGCAGAAGGAGGCTGAGAAGGTGGCCCGAGTGAAGGCATTATATGAGGAGCTGGATCTGCCAGCCGTGTTCTCACAGTATGAGGAAGACAGTTACAACCACATTACGGGTCTCACTGAACAGTACGCAGCGCCCCTGCCCCCAGCTATCTTTCTGGGGCTTGCACGCAAAATCTACAAGTAGAAAAAGTGACCTAGAGACTGCAAGGGCAGGAGGAGGCTTTCAGTAAATAAATTATTGTGTTAAAAAATATATATATAAAATAAATAATCTGACTCATCCATTTTTCCTTTTGTTTCTCAGGTTTTGAAGTTATATTTAAAAGTTCACTGCCCAGACCAATGTTATGAGGCTTTTAGTCTATATTTTTTATAGTAATTTCAGAGTTTCTAGCCTTACATTTAAGTAACTAATTTATTTTAAATTCTGAGATGAGAATCTCATCTTATTGCTTTGCATGTGGATTAAAGTTTTCTCAATACCATTTATTGAAGATACTGTCTTTCCCCTAAGAAACTGTCACCGTTTTAAGTATGTTACGAGTATTTTGATAGAGGTTGCATTATATGTGTAGATTATTATGTGTAATACAAATATTTAACAATATTAATGCCAATTCATTAATGAGTAATATTTCTCAATTTGTGTAGCGTTTAATTTTCTATTTAATTATCTTTAGAGTATAATGTAAAGTTTCAACTTTTTGGTTGAATTTATTTCAAAATATAGTTATTACAGTTATTGTGGATAGAATTGTTTTTAAATTTCATTTTGAGATAGTTGTTAGTGTGTGTATAGAAATCCTACTGACTCTAAGATGTTGCTTTTGTGTTCTATAAGTTCAATGAATTTGTTTAGTAGTTCTGATAGTTTTTAGTAAAGTGTTCAACTTTTTGATACATAAGATTATGTCATCTTCAAAAAGGATAATTTAAATTCTTTTATTCAATTTGAATTTCTTTGATTTTATTGTCGAATTTCTCTGTCTTAGGCATTTTATACTATGTTTGGTAGGACTGAAGAAAGTGGACACCCTTGTTCTAGCTCATAGAGTAAAAGCTTACAGGTTTTCCTGTTTAGCATGTCCCTAGGTGTGCTTTTTTTTTTTTTTTTTTTTTTTTTTTTGCTATACATGAGATATATTGGCTTGAGATCATTTTTCCCATATCTAAAGTTTTTAGAGATTTATCATAATGGAATGTTACATTGTGTCAAACTTTTATTCTGCATCTATTCAAATTTCAGAGCTGTGAAATTATGACTAATTCTGCATAAGTAAAAAAATTATTTAAAGACTACTGTGAACGTCTCCATGCATGCAAACTACAAAATGTATAGAAAATAAATAATCTTCTGAGTACACACAACTTTCCAAGATAGAACCAGAAAAAACAAAATTTTGAACAGAGCAAAAATGTATAAAATGTAAAATGAGATTGAATAAATAAAACAAAATATAACAACCATAAAAAAATCTGGATTAGATAAATTTACAACCAAATTTTACCACTTGTATAAAGATGAGCTGGTACTTACCCTACTAAATGTATTCCAAAAAATCCTGGTGAGATTCCACCCTAACTCATATGAAATCACTATTATCTTGGTACTAGAAAGTAGTAAAGACACAAAAACAGAAGAAAACCACAGGCCAATATTTCTGTGAACATTAAAACACAAATTCTCCACGAAATACTAGCAAGATGAGTTAGTAAGAAAACATTTTGCCACAGTCATCTGTGTTCTACTCATGTATTCAAGAATGTTTCATTATATGCAAGTCAATACGTGCAATTTACCTTGTAAAAATAATAGAAAGCAACAAATTATATGATTAATAAAATAGATGCAAAAAACTCAACAAAATTCAATATTTATGAAAATATTCTCAACAAACAAGACAAATAACAAAACGTACATCAAAATAATAAGAGCCATGTCTTACAAATTCTCAGCCAACGTCATATTAAACAAGCAAATGTGGTTGCATTCTTTACATAAATAGAAATAAGACCAGAATATCTACTGTAAACACTCCTTTTCAACAGTTTTTTTTTAAGTCCTAGCCAGAGCAATTCAACAAAGTGAAGAAGTAAAATGCATTCATATAAGAATAGAGAAAGTCAAATTATCTTACCAGATGACATAATTTTCTACCTAGATTTCACCAAAAGATTCCTAAGCCTAAAAATGACTTCAGCAA
>NW_022440193.1:0-7633 GCF_009761245.1 Sapajus apella
AGAAATTATCTGAAGAACTGAGAGAATTAGGATGAGTTCTTCTTCAATAGATGCCTGACGTGTGGAAAGACACACATATGTGTGAACCAGGACACCTCTAACCTTGCACTGCTGATGACATGAGGCTTTGAGAAAAAATTGCCTAAACTACTGAGGACATAGATGCCACCAAGTGAGGTATGGGTTAAATCAAGCAGAGTAAGACCATAGGTGAGTAGAATGCTTTGGAAATTGATTATTGGATTAACTCTGAGTGAATTTGGAACTCTTGTGAGTCTATTCAGTTGTGTGTGTGTGATTTTCTAAGTACATAGGCAAATTTTCTTTCCTAAACAGGCAAAGTCTCCAGAACATTACTGAATCTTCCTTTGATCATTTTACATTGTATAGCTTTTCGGAGTCATTATTTGAAACATCATTACCTCTGCATAGGGATTGTAAATACGGGATGTAAACACTGGGTTGAATCTGTACAGGATTCGTGCATCCCTGGAAGGTGATTTTTGGAGGGACATAAATCTCGAGTGTGAACTAGCTTCTACTCTTTGTCTCCTTCTCATGAAATATCAGTATAGCAGCAACAAAAACAAAAATTAAGTTGAGGATTCTGGTTAGTTTGGGTTCATAAATTTATCAAATTCTTACCATATTTTGCTTTAAATCAAAGTGAATGAAATTAAATCTATATCCCCTAGTCTAATTCCCTTTAGTGAGACTGCATTGTTTCAAGAGCTATTAAAGAAACATTTTTTTGCCCACACATTTTTAAAGAAGTTTCTGGAGGTTGCAACACACAAGTCATCATTTAAACTGTAAGAATTCAGAAGCAGAAATTCTACTCACAATTGAACTTCTCTGAGTTGGCTGACAAGGTGTTTTAAATTCTAATTCTACTATAGAGCAAACCCAGATTGAAAAGCTGAGGACAAGTCATATGTATTGTTTGTACTGGGAGGCTGCATCATTAGCAGAGTCTTTGATACACAACAGCAAGTTCTGTTTAAGATGTTTATGCTCCCGGGAGTTTTTTCCTAGCGTTCTTCCATTAGATGATAGGTAGCAGTGTTCACAAAATCTGAGTGGCATTCACATTAATTTCTAATAATGTTTAGAAACATTTGTAAAATTTCTAAACATTATTAGAAATAAACAATGGGGCCCCATCCTCCAGTATACAGTGCGCATGCTAAATCAATGACCATTATTTGATGCACTATCCCCCAAAGAAAAAATATATGAATCTCAGAATTAAGGCATGGAAGCCAACTGTTACTATGACCCCCAGTAACCCACTTCTGGAATGCGTGCTTCCCATTTCCACGATTCTGGGCACCATAGGTGTAGAGAACTCTTCCACCAGCAGATAGAAAATACAGCTGCCCCTTCAATGTTTTGGGCACCTTGTGTCCAAGGCCAACAACAATAACAACAACAAACAGAACCAGGGATAATTGCCATCCTGGAAAAGGTACATGGCCTAGTCGTCAGGAGATAAGCTGCTATTACACATTGGAGAAGTGAGCAATCAGCGTCACACAAAGGTGGTTGGCGCACATTAGTATTCCATCATCTAATTTTAATCATAAGCCCCTAATTGCCATAGGCAGAGCTTAAGAAAAGTAAACATGAACTTGGTTCCCACAGGAAGGAAGCTGTGGGCTACCCACAAATTTAGCATCCTTCTACCATTATAACAACTAAGGTATAAGCCGGGCACGGTGGCTCACGCCTGTAATCCCAGCACTTTGGGAGGCCGAGGCAGGTGGATCACGAGGTCAAGAGATCGAGACCATCCTGGTCAACATGGTGAAACCCTGTCTCTACTAAAAATACAAAAATTCAGCTGGACATGGTGGTGCGTGCCTGTAATCCCAGCTACTCAGGAGGCTGAGGCAGGAGAATTGCCTGAACCCAGGAGGCAGAAGTTGCGGTGAGCCGAGATCGCGCCATTGCACTCCAGCCTGGGTAACAAGAGCGAAACTCCATCTCAAAAAAAAAAAAAAAGTAGAAATTAATAACAGGAAAAAAAGACCTGGAATATTCTCAAATGTAAGAAATCAAAAACCATGCATCTGAATAGCCAATGTGCCAAAAAAAAAATAAGAACCTATAAGGAAAATTTATAAATATATAGAGATAAAAATGGAAACAAAGCATAGCAAAACTTATGGGACACAGCAGAAGCAGCTGTAAAAGCAAAGTTTATGGCAATAAACATGTATATCTAAAAGAACAAAGATCACAAATAAACACCTCAACATTACACCAAAACGAACTAGAAAAAGAACAAACTAAGCCCAAACATGGCAGAAGGAAGGAAACAATAAGGATCAGGGCAGAAATATATCAAATGAGAATAGAAAAAGCATAGAAAAAATATCAATAAAACAAAGAGATTTTTTTGTGTGTTTTTTTTTTTCCAAAAATAAAAGTGAAAAATCTTTAGCTACACCAACTAAGTCAGACAGAAGATTCAAATAAATGAAATCGCAGGCCAGGCGCTGTGGCCCACGCCTGTAATCCCAGCACTTTGGGAGGCAGAGGTGGGTGGTAATGAGGTCAGGAGATCAAGACAATCCTGCCTAACACGGCGAAACCCCACCTCTACTAAAAATAAAAAAAAAAAAAATAGCCAGGTGTAGTGGTGCATCCCTGTAGTCCCAGCTACTCAGGATGGTGAGCCAGGAGAATTGGCTGAACCTGGGAGGTGGAGGTTGCAGTGAGCCGAGATGGCACCACTGCACTCCAAATTGGGCAACAAAGTGAGACTCTGTCTCAGAAAAAAAAAAAAAATCACAGATTAGAGAGGAGACCTTACAACAGATGCCTCAGAAATGAAAAGGATCATAAGGGACTATTATAAACAGTTGTATGCCAACATTAAATAACCTAGAGAAAATACGTAAATTTCTAGCAACACACAATCTAGTAAGATTGAATCAAGAAGAAACAAAAAGGTTCAACAAACCATTAACAAACAAAGTTGAAGTAGCAACCATTTACTGATTAGGAGGTCCTTTTCCCATTGCTTGTTTTTGTCAGGGTTATCAAAGATCAGATGGTTGTAGATGTGTGATGTTATTTCTGAGGCCTCTCTTCTCCATGAGTCGGTGGGTCTATTCTGGCAAGATTACCGTGCTGTTTTGATTACTGTATCCCTGCAGTACAGTGTGAAGTCAGGTAGCATGATGCCTCCAGCTTTGTTCTTTTTGCTTAAGATTATCTTGACTATACAGGACCTTCTTTGATTCTATATGAAATTTAAAATAGTTTTTTTTCCTAATTCTGTGAAAAATATCTATGGTAGTTTGATGGGAATAGCATTGAATCCAAAAATTACTTTCAACAGTATGGCATTTTTATGATATTGATTTCTCCTATCCATGAGGATGAAATGTTTCTTTGTTGGTGTCCTCTCTTATTTCCTTTAGCAGCCATTTGTAGTTATCCTTGAAATGGTCCTTCACATCCCTAGTGAACTGTATTCCTAGGTATTCTCTTTGTAGCAATTATCAATGGGCGTTCATTCAAGATTTGGCTCTTTGCTTGCCTATCATTGGTGTAAAGAAGGCTTGTGATTTTTGTACATTGATTTTGTATCCTGAGACTTTGCTGAAGTTGTTTATCAGATCAAGAAGTTTTGGGGCTGAGACAATGGGGTTTTCTAAATATAAAATCATGTCATCTGCAAACAGAGACAAGTTGACTTCTCTTTCTATTTAAATACCCTGTATTTCTTTCTCTTCCCTGATTGCCCTGGACAGAACTTCCAATACTATGTTGAATAGGAGTGGTAAGAGAGGGCATCCTTGTCTGGTACCAGTTTTCAAAGGAAATCCTTCCAGCTTTTGCCCATTCAATATGATTTTGGCTGTGGGTTTGTCATAAACAGCTCTTATTATTTTGAGATATGTTCCATGCAAAGACACACAAAGGCTCTAAACCAAGAGATGGAGGAACATTTACAAAGCAAATAGAAAGCCAAAAAAAAAGAGTAGTGGTTGCAATTCCTAGTCTCTGAAAAAACAGGCTTTAAACACAGATCAAAAAGACAAAGAAGGGCATTACATAATGCTAAAGGAAACAATTCAACAAGAATAGCTAAGTATTCTGAATATATATGTACCCAAAGCAGAAGCACCTAGTTTCATAAAACAAATTCTTGAGCCTAAGACTTACACAGACACTTAGGCTCCCGTACAATAAGTGGGAGACTTCAACAACCTACTGTGAAGATTAGACAGATCAAGGAGACAGAAAATTAACAAGTATATTCAGGACTAAACTGAGCTCTGGATCACATGGACCTAGTAGATGTCAACAGAACTCTCTACCCCAAATCAACAGAATATGCATCCTTCTCAGTGTCACATGACACTTGTTCTAAGATCAACCACATAATTGAATTAAACCACTCCTCAGCAAATGCAAAAGAACTGAAATCATAACAAACAGTCTCTCAGACCACAGTGCCATCAAATTAGAACTTTGGATTAGAAACTCACTCAAAACCACACAATTTCATGGAAATTGAACGACTTATTCCAGAATGACTCATGGGTAAATGATGAAATTAAGGCAGAAATAAAGAAGTTCTTTTAAACGAACAAAAACAAAGAGACAACATACCAGAAACTCTGGTTTACAGATAAAGTAGTGTAAAGAGGGAAATTTACAGCACTAAATGCCCACACAAGAAAATTAGAATGATCTCAAATCGACAACCTAAGATCACAACTAAAAGAACTAGAGAGGCAAGAGCAAATGAATCCAAAAGCTAGCAGGAGACAAGAAATAACTTAACTAAGATCAGACAAGAATTGAAGGAGATAGAGATATAAAAATGCTCCAAAAAAAATCAATGAATCCAGGAGCTAGGTTTTTGAAAAATTCAACAAAATAGATAAAACCTAGCTACACTAATAAAGAAGAAAAGAGAGAAGAATCAAACAGACACAGTAAAAAGTTATTAAAGGAGATATCACCACTGACCCCACAGAAATACAAACACAGAGAATACTATATTACCTCTATGCCAATAAACTAGAAAGTCTAAAAGAAATGGATAAATTCCTGGACACATACACCCTCCCAAGAATAAACCAGGAAAAAGTCAAATCGCTGAATAGACTAATAACAAGTTCTGAAATTGAGGCAGCTGATTTATAGCCTACCAACCAAAAAAATACCCAGGACCAGACAGATTCACAGATCAATTCTACCAGAGGTACGAAGAGGAGCCTGTACTATTCCTTCTGAAACTATTCCAAACAACTGAAAAGGAGAGACTTCTTTCTAACTCATTCTATGAGGCCAACATCATCCTGATACCAAAACGTGGCAGACACATGACAAAAAATATAAAGCTTCAGGACCATATCCCTGATGAACATCAATGTGAAAGTCCTCAATGAAATATTGGCAAACTGAATCCAGCAGCACATCAAAAAGTTTATCCACCACAATCAAGTTAGCTTCATCCTGGGATGCAAGGCTGGTTCAACATATGCAAATCAATAAACATACTATATAAAAAAAACCAAGGACAAAAACCACATGATTATCTCAATACATGCAGAAAAAGCCTTTGATAAAATTTAACACCCCTTCATGTTAAAAACGCACAATGAACTAGATATTCATGGAACGTATGTCAAATTCTTCTTAAACTTTTCTAAAGCTTAGAACTAGAGGGAATACTGTCAAACCCATTTTTGAGGCCAGCATCATTCCTATGTCAAAGCCAGACACAATAAGAAAACTACAGGCCACTAAGATAAACATAGATGGAAAAATCATCAAGAGAACACCAGCAAAATGAACTCAAGAACACATCAAAGAAATTACACATAATGACCAAGTTGTATTTATTTCTGTCTCAACACTGTTTTTATCATGAAACAATGGTAAAGAGGCTAAAGAGACAACTTAAATACTGGCAGAATAGATTTACCAACCATAGTCTCTCTTAAAAGGTTAATACCTAAAATATGTAAGGAATTCAAACAACCCAATAGCAAAACAAAATAATAACCTGATTAAAAAATAGGTAAAGGACTTGAACAGACTTATCTCCAGAGAAGACATAAAAATGGCCAACAAGTATATGAAAAGGTGCTCAACATCACTCACTAGTGATCAGGGAAATACAAATCAAAACCGCAATGATTTATCCCCTAACATCTGTTGGGATGCTTCTTATGAAAAGGCAAGAGATAAGTGGTGCTGAGGATGTAGAGAAAAGGAAACACTTGTAAACTGTTGGTAGGAATGCAGATTTAGGTAGCATTTTGGAAAACTTCACCGAGCTTCGTTTTTTTTTTCTTTTTTATTTTTTTTTTTTGAGACGGAGTTTCGCTCTTGTTACCCAGGCTGGAGTGCAATGGCGCGATCTTGGCTCACCGCAACCTCCGCCTCCTGGGTTCAGGCAATTCTCCTGCCTCAGCCTCCTGAGTAGCTGGGATTACAGGCACACACCACCATGCCCAGCTAATGTTTTGTATTTTTAGTAGAGACGGGGTTTCACCATGTTGACCAGGATGGTCTCGATCTCTTGACCTCGTGATCCACCCGCCTCGGCCTCCCAAAGTGCTGGGATTACAGGCTTGAGCCACCGCGCCCGGCCCCCGAGCTTCCTAAAAGAAATTCAATGTAGAACTACCATACAGTAAATCATGTAGAATTACCATAGAAATCCCTCTTCTGGATATATCCCCAAAGGAAATGAAATCACCACCTTATAAGGATATCTGTGTGTCAATGCTTATTGTAGAATTATTCTCAATAGCCAAGATAGGGAAAGCGACCTAAGTATCTACTGATAGAGGAATGGATAAAGAAACCATGTTATACATATACAACAGAATACTATCTGGCCTTAAAAAAGGAGATTCTGACATTTTCAGCAACATGGGTAAGTTATGTTCAGTAAAATAAGCTAGATATAGGAAGACAAATACTACATAAACTCACTTATATATGGAATCTTAAAAACATAATAATAAACACAAAGCAGCAGAGTAGAATGGTAGTTGGGAAAGGTCCAGGAGAAATGGGAGATGTAGGCCAAAGGGTAGGAATTTTTTATTTACACAGGATAAATACGTGTAGAGAACTAGCATACAGCATAAGCACCGTAGTTGATGATATTGCATTGTATACACTGGAAATTTGTTAAAACAATAAATTTTAGATACTCTTACCACACACGCACACACACATACATGTCAAAAGTAAAGGTGACTATGGAAGATAATGTAGTAATTTATTAAAGTATTTGACTGTTATAAGCACTTCACCATGCAGATGTATACAGAAACATGTACACCTTACATTTATACAATAAAAATATTACTCATCATTATTACTGAAAAATAAAATTATTTTTCATAGAAACTGTTAAAATATAAATTATATTAAGATAACTATTTACATATTTTAAGCATTTCTCAGTATTAATTTTTAACAGATGAATATTAATAGAACCCACATAAATAATTACTAAAAATAAAAATATCTACCCCATTCTACTGAGAGGTCTTCAGGGAAAATATTCTAGTAGTCCAGGTTAATTTTCTTTTTAACTGTATAGTTTTTGTGGACAGAATTGCAAGTCAAAAACGAATTTGCCTAT
>NW_022440194.1:0-7627 GCF_009761245.1 Sapajus apella
TGAAATAATTTATCACAAGCGATCGTGAGGTAGTGATTGAGTGCTACGGATTGGTCTTTGTGGGACTTCCTGTGGAGCCAATGAAAATGAACCTTTCAGGCCTCCCACAGACCCTGCCTGTCCAGGGGCCAATGAAAATGAGCCTTTCAAGCCTCTCCCAGACCCTGCCATCCTGTCCCAGGCTTCCAGGGCTAGCCATTTTCCAGATGGTCCTGTGGGGTTGATTCATATGTTTGTGGCTTGTGTGGTCCCTGCAGGAAGGAGATCAGCGTTGGATCAACACTGTGGCTCAGGCCTTGCACCTTCTCAGCGCTCTCTATGGACCCTTTCCAAACTGCTATGGAATTGGCAGATGTGCCAAGGTGAGAGCCCTCAAGGTACTGGTGTCCCAGCAGACCCTATTTCTTCTGTTCCAGACCCACCTGGAGTTATCTAAGGGTGTCTGTGATATGAGGTGTATTCTTTACTTTGCTTTCATTGTTCTGGAATAGGTCCTCAGAGAGGAGAACTTGTGTGGCTAACAGAGGCAAGAGCCAGGGTCTCCTGGGTAGCATTCCTAAATCTCTTTATTTTTGGGACAGAGTAACACTCCTAACACTCCTTCTCATTGGCATGAAGGGGTGGGCAGGGATAGGCACAGGTGGGAGCAGAACAGGGGCACATGGTGAATAAGAGGAAGTATCACGTGGAAGGGGTTGGCTTCTGTAGGTATGGGGCTGCAGTAGAGACCTGGACACAAGACAGAATGTTCTGGGCCCTGGCAGATGGCGTATGAATTGTGGAGGAAACTGGAGGAGGAGGAGGATGGTGAAACCAAGGGCCGAAGGCCAGAGATTGGACATATCTTTCTCTTGGACAGAGGTAAATGATGCCCAGCACTCCTGTCATCTTTCAGCCCTAGAAGACGCTGGAATATGGCAAGTGTGGTGGCAAAGTTGAAATCCCAGCACGGTGTGTGGGGGGCTGGGTCAGGGAGAACCTTCGTATGAGCTCAGGGATCTCTGTTTCAGATGTGGACTTTGTGACGGCACTTTGCTCCCAAGTGGTTTACGAGGGCCTAGTGGATGACACCTTCCGCATCAAGTGTGGTGAGTGCCACTGTCCTCTGCATCTTGGCAAGATGGATGTGGTCATCAGCCTTGGCACCCCCCCACATGGGACAGGGCTTGTGGGAGAGACCCAGGCCCTGAATGAACTGCTGGCTTCCGGACAGTTTGAGGACCTTCATGGCAGTTCAGGGAAGGGTAGGGGAAGTCCTCATTGGAGATCCTAAGAGCTGTCCCTCTGTTCTCAAAGGGAGTGTCGACTTTGGCCCAGAAGTCACATCCTCTGACAAGAGCCTGAAGGTGCTCCTCAATGCCGAGGACAAGGTGAGGGTGTGGGTGCCAGCAGTAGACCCCCCGAGGGCTGCTGCTTACATTGAGGCTGCAGGCCCAGCTCTGTGAGGGGAGGCTGAGTCTGAGAGGGTCTCCCCACCAGTTAAGAGCACACCCCAGAGCAGAGTGGACTCAACATGGATTTACGGGTCCCAGCTCAGCCTTCTTTGTATTTCTTTGTATTCCCGGCACACCGCGGCACGCTTCCTGTACTGTCATTCCGCTGCTCAGTTCTGTTCTGACAATGTGTTGCTCCCATCTGCTTCCCCTCACAGGTATTCCATGAGATTCGAAACGAGCACTTCTCCAACGTCTTTGGCTTCTTGAGCCAGAAGGCCCGGAACTTGCAGGCCCAGTATGATGTGAGGCTCGGAGCCCGGGTCCTCTGTTTTCTCGCCTCAGTGCCTTCCCAAGGCTGCTGTCCACAGACTCCCTTTCTAATACTATGACAAGCTCCCCATCCTTTCTCATGGATGGATGGCAGCTGAGGGAGGGGGGTGCTTTCTTGTGTCTGAGGTTGGGGGTTCACCTTTGGGAATTTACCCACAGCGCCGGAGAGGCATGGACATCAAGCAGATGAAGAACTTCGTGTCCCAGGAGCTCAAGGGCCTGAAACAAGAGCACCGCCTGCTGAGTCTCCGTAGGTTTCAACTTGAGGGACAGAGGGGAAGTGACTGTGTCCCCCCAGGAAAAGCTCCAGAGGACCATGGCCTCCAAGGAGGAGACCTCTGTTCATCTGACACATATGGTCTTATTTGCTGTAAAGTGGGAAGAAGTGCTTTTGGATTTTACCTCAAGAGGTTTTTATTCTTCTGGACAGTAAAGGGGCATCTTTCTAGAACCAGGAATAGATCAGCTCCCTTTTTGTCCAACCTGCAGATATTGGGGCCTGTGAATCCATCATGAAGAAGAAAACCAAGCAGGATTTCCAGGAGCTCATCAAGACTGAGCACGGTAACTGCAGCAGCCTTGCTGCACTACTGCCCACGCTTCTGCCCTGCTCCCAGCCCCTTCCCACCCTGAAAAGATGTTCTCTGGCTCTTTCCAGCTGACACTGGGAAGCTATGTGGAATGCTGTTCTTGCTAGAAGTCCTGGGGGTCCCTTAATCCACCCCAAGGATGGAGAAAGAGATGGGGAGACAGACACCTGTTAGCATAGATGGCAGCAGCTGAGCTGGTTCCCCAGTAACAGGCTCTCCTCTGATTACTCACAGCACTGCTAGAGGGATTCAACATCCGGGAGAGTACCAGCTACATCGAGGAGCACATAGATCGGCAGGTGCGCAGGTGGAGGGCCCGGGGAGCCGAGAATGGTGTTTAGAGGTGGAGACATAGAACCCAGCAGGTGCGCAGGTGGAGGGCTGGGTGGAGCCGAGAATGGTGAGGTCAGCCTCCAGCAGAGGGGAAGGACACATGTCCTGAAGCTTCAGTTCTCCTTGATTCTTTCTTCCTGTGCAGGTGTCGCCTATAGAAAGCCTGCGCCTCATGTGCCTTTTGTCTATCACTGAGAATGGTGAGCCCGAGAGCCTACGGATGAGAATGTCAGACTGAGAAACTATGCCTTAGGGACAGAAGAAGTGATTTTGAAAGGCTAAGGCACACGTCTTAGCAAACAGAATGTTTCCCTGTAATTTGGTGGATTCTTTTTTGTTTGGGGTGAATCATCACCAGGCCACAGGGGAATGTATTGTTTTTGCCCTAAGCGGGACCACATCCAGGCCACCCTGGAACCCAGCCACATCTTAGGACTGCAGGGGTGCAGAGCTGAGTGGGACTTCTCTCACACTCCGTCTGTCTTTATTTTCAATAAGATAAAGATACATTCCAGGAAAAAGGGATAGCAAGTTAATTTCATGAACATTTATTTATTTTTTTTTTTGAGATGGAGTCTCACTCCATCACCCAAGTTGGAGTTTAGTGGCACGATCTCGGCTCACCACAACCTCCGCCTCCCTGGTTTAAGCGATTCTCTTGCCTCAGCCTACTGAGTAGCTGGGACTACAGGCGTGAGCCACTGTGCCGAGCTGGTTTTCATGAACATTTCTAAAATCTCAGATTCTGCAACCTTCGTGGCAACTTCATTTTACTGTTGAAGTCTTCCAGTTGGTGAATATTCTTGAAGGTTGCCCCTTCTTTTTCTTTTACCTTTTTTTGGGGGGTGGGGACAGAGTCTCGCTCTGTTGCTCAGGCTGGAGTGCAATGATGTCATCTCAGCTCACTGCAACCTCTGCCTCCCGGGTTCAAGCGATTCTCCTGTTAGCCTCCGAGTAGCTGGGATTGCAGGTGTAGGCCATCACACCCAGCTAATTTTTGTATTTTTAGTAGCAACGAGGTTTTGTTATGTTCGCCAGGCTGGTCTAGAACTCGACCTCAGGTGATCCACCTGCCTCAGCCTCCCTAAGTTCTGGGATTACAGGCATCGGCCACTGTGCCCAGTCGAATGTTGCTTTCTACCCAGAGAAGTATTCTACTTATTCTAAATCTCATTTACTATAGTTAGAATCCCAGTTATTCTCTCTTTTGTTTTTTTAATGGAATTTCGCTTTGGTTGCCCAGGCTGGAGTACAATGGCATGATCTCAGCTCACTGCAACCTCCGCCTCCCAGGTTCAAGTGATTCTCGTGCCTCAGCTTCCCAAATAGCTGGGACTACAGGCATGCGCCACCACGCTCGGCTAATTTTGTATTTGTAGAGACGGGGCTTCACCATGTTGACCAGGCTGGTCTTGAACCCCTGACCTCAGGTGATTCACCCAACTTGGCCTCCCAATGTGCTGAGATTACAGGCATGAGCCACTGTACCCGGCCTAGAATCCCAGTTATTCCTACCTCTATGGAGAAAAACATTTAAGACCGTGCTTTTGGGAGTCATTTGAACACTTTTCCTGTTTCTCAGTAGTTGTGAAGCAGTTCCTAGTAGAACTGCCCCTTAGCCAGAAAGAAATGCATGAGTCGTCACTTCTCCTTCCCGCGCTGAATCCGCCCCCACCCCACTATGATCACCTTTGGTTCCGGTGTCCCCTCCTCAGCACACTCATGTTTCACAACTCTTCTTGGGAACTCCCAGACCCAGGCTTTATCCTTCAATAAGCAAGCTTAAATTTAGAACCAACTGTATACTCTACAGGGTTAACTGAGTCCCTCCTGAAGAAGGCATTGGATGCTGGTTTATCTGTACATTTTAGGGTGCCTCTGCTGGCCTCTTGCTCATGCACCTGTCTTATTTTCTTCACTCTTAGGTTTGATCCCCAAGGATTACCGGTCTCTGAAAACACAGTATCTGCAGGTAAGGCCTGGAGAATGTATTGTTGAGGGAACTTGGTGGAGGGTAGTTATTGGGCATTTTTGAAAGAGGCAAAAGAAGTGGCCCCTTTCCTGCCTCGATTACCTTCCTGTTTCCATTCTGGCCTCCCTCCTAGAGCTACTAGGGAGCGTCACCTTTGAGCACGCCTCTCTGCCCTTTACTCTTGTTTCACCCCATACACTCATGGCACATGGCCAGTGCTGAGAATTCAACATTTCAGCGCCGGCCCCAGTGGTGAGTTCTTACTGATGGTTGTCTCCCTCATTTTAGCACCGTGTGAGGCATTGATTCTGCTTTCCTTCCTGGTTCAAGTCTTACTTCTTCTGGGAAGCATTCCCCATACATCCATAGGTCTTTTTGGGTTTTTTTGAGACACAGTCTCGCTCTGTCGCCCAGGCTGGAATGCAGTGGTGTGATCTTGGCTCACTGCAACTTCTGCCTCTCCGGTTATTCTCCTGCCTCAGCCTCTAGAGTAGCTGGGATTACAGGCGCACACTACCATGCCCAGCTAATTTTTGTATTTTTAGTAGAGATGGGGTTTCATCATGTTGGTCAGGCTGGTCTCAAACTCCTGACCTCATGATCCATCCACCTCGGCCTCCCAGAGTGTTGGGATTACAGGTGTGAGCCACCACACATGGCTCATGCTGCTTTTTATCCATTTTTGTTTGGTGTAATTCTTTTTTTTTTTTTTTTTTAGATGATGTCTCACTCTGTCACCCCGCCTGGAGTGCAATGGTGCGATCTCAGCTCACTGCAGCCTTTGCTTCCCAGGTTTAAGCAATTCTCTGCCTCAGCCTCCTGAGGAGCTAAGACTACAGGCCTGAGCCACCATCTCAGGCTAATTTTTGTATTTTTAGTAGAGATGGGGTTTCACCATGTTCACCAGGCTGGTCTCAAACTCCTGACCTCAAGTGATCTGCCTGCCTTGGCCTCCTAAAGCCCTGGGATTAGTTAGAGGCGTGAGCCACTGAGCCCAGCCCCTGTTTGGTTATTTCTGATGTGAAAATGTATCTCAACAAAATGTGAGCAGAGGCTGCACAGTCCTTCTCCTGCTCACCTCTGTAGAGGCTGACAGTGCTTAGATGCTTTTTGGAAACGCAGTAAATAGTCTAATTGCATCTTCTTCAGAGCTATGGCCCTGAGCACATGCTAACCTTCTCCAATCTGCGACGAGCTGGGCTCCTAACAGAGCAGGGCCCCGGGGACACCCTTACAGCCGTGGAGAGTAAAGTGAGCAAGCTGGTGACCGACAAGGCTGCAGGTAAGCAGGGAGCACAGGTGGCCTCTGCTCCGGCTGTGGTCCTGACTTCTTTCAACAGGCAGCACACGGGGAGGGATGGAATGAACTGGAGAAGCCGGATTGATTCCTTCCTATTAATGTCATGACGATTACTACCACTACTGCTAGTAGGAGCAGTTTCCACATAGTGAACACTTGCCATGCTCTCAGCCCTTTAGTTTCTGATTTAATCCTCACAAAGACTCTGTGAGGTAGATTTTCTCATCCTCATTTTATGGATGATGAAACTGAGGCTTAGAGAATTAAGTGATTTGTCCCAGGTTCCTTAATAAGTTAGGTTGGTTTAACTCCAAAGCACATAACAATAAACTCGGGTCACCCTGTGGATTGCATTTCGTAGAGAGCTGGTACCCTGTAGGAGGGGGAAGGCTGTGGGTGGGGAGTATCTTGATTAGTTCCAGGGAATGGTACATAAACAGGTTCCAAGAGTCTTTGGATGTGACTGGTGCTGTCATGTCCTGAACGGTGTTGCCTGTGGCAGTGTCATGAATGCATAGACCTTAGGTGAAACCTGACACAGATTTCTTCCCCAGGAAAAATTACTGATGCCTTCAGTTCTCTGGCCAAGAGGAGCAATTTTCGTGCCATCAGCAAAAAGCTGAATTTGGTATGTGGAACAGGGATGGTTAGGGGAGATGGTGGGTTCATTCCATTCTGGAGTACTTTTTTGGGGGGCAATGCAGTCTTGCTCTGTTGCCCAGGCTGGAGTGCAGTGGCATAATCTCAGCTCACTGCAACCTCTGCCTCCTGGGTTCAAATGCTTCTCCTGCCTCAGTCTCCTGAGTAGCTACAGGCATGTACCACCATGCCTGGCTAATTTTTGTATTTTTAGTAGAGATGGCGTTTCACCATGTTGGCCAGGCTGTTCTTGAACTTATAACCTCAGGTGATCCGCCCACCTCAGCCTCCCAAAGTGCTGGGATTACAGGTGTGAGCCACCGAGCCTGGCCCACTGTGGAGTACTTTGAATCCACAAAAGCCTTTTTGTCATTTCATGTGTGTAAGAATTCTTTTGCTTGGTAGTCTTATAACATTGTAGATTCATTCATTTAATCCACATGTAACAAGCACCTGCCAGTGCCAGAGAATAAATGCTGCTTCAGTGACAGCCATATTCCATGTCACTTGAGGGCAGGGAAAGGAGAAGCCTCCCCTCCAGCCCTTCATATTATTCAGTAATGGCACATGGGAACTCATTCCAGAGAACTGGCAGTTGCTGAACAGAGACTGCCATCTTCGGCTATGGATCCTCTTTCCAGGGCTATTGCTACTTCTCCCTTTAGTTGAAGTAAGAACTGTTCTTTGGGCTTTGCCACTTTCTCTGACCCTTTAAATGGTTAGGGAGCTGAGCTGTTATTTGCCTGATGAATTCCCTGTCTTACAGATCCCACGCGTGGACGGCGAGTATGATCTGAAAGTGCCCCGAGACATGGCTTACGTCTTCAGTGGTGCTTACGTGCCCCTGAGCTGCTGAATCATTGAGCAGGTGAGAGCATGTTACTCTTGCTTCCATTCATATTTCACTCTCTTTGATTTCTCTTGGCCCCTGGCCTGTCTCAACTTTGTTTTTTCTTTGAGAGATGGAGTCTTGCTCTGTTGCCCAGGCTGGAGTGCAGTGGCACGATCTCAGCTCACTGCAACCTCC
>NW_022440195.1:0-7627 GCF_009761245.1 Sapajus apella
TGAAATAATTTATCACAAGCGATCGTGAGGTAGTGATTGAGTGCTACAGATTGGTCTTTGTGGGACTTCCTGTGGAGCCAATGAAAATGAACCTTTCAGGCCTCCCACAGACCCTGCCTGTCCAGGGGCCAATGAAAATGAGCCTTTCAAGCCTCTCCCAGACCCTGCCATCCTGTCCCAGGCTTCCAGGGCTAGCCATTTTCCAGATGGTCCTGTGGGGTTGATTCATATGTTTGTGGCTTGTGTGGTCCCTGCAGGAAGGAGATCAGCGTTGGATCAACACTGTGGCTCAGGCCTTGCACCTTCTCAGCGCTCTCTATGGACCCTTTCCAAACTGCTATGGAATTGGCAGATGTGCCAAGGTGAGAGCCCTCAAGGTACTGGTGTCCCAGCAGACCCTATTTCTTCTGTTCCAGACCCACCTGGAGTTATCTAAGGGTGTCTGTGATATGAGGTGTATTCTTTACTTTGCTTTCATTGTTCTGGAATAGGTCCTCAGAGAGGAGAACTTGTGTGGCTAACAGAGGCAAGAGCCAGGGTCTCCTGGGTAGCATTCCTAAATCTCTTTATTTTTGGGACAGAGTAACACTCCTAACACTCCTTCTCATTGGCATGAAGGGGTGGGCAGGGATAGGCACAGGTGGGAGCAGAACAGGGGCACATGGTGAATAAGAGGAAGTATCACGTGGAAGGGGTTGGCTTCTGTAGGTATGGGGCTGCAGTAGAGACCTGGACACAAGACAGAATGTTCTGGGCCCTGGCAGATGGCGTATGAATTGTGGAGGAAACTGGAGGAGGAGGAGGATGGTGAAACCAAGGGCCGAAGGCCAGAGATTGGACATATCTTTCTCTTGGACAGAGGTAAATGATGCCCAGCACTCCTGTCATCTTTCAGCCCTAGAAGACGCTGGAATATGGCAAGTGTGGTGGCAAAGTTGAAATCCCAGCACGGTGTGTGGGGGGCTGGGTCAGGGAGAACCTTCGTATGAGCTCAGGGATCTCTGTTTCAGATGTGGACTTTGTGACGGCACTTTGCTCCCAAGTGGTTTACGAGGGCCTAGTGGATGACACCTTCCGCATCAAGTGTGGTGAGTGCCACTGTCCTCTGCATCTTGGCAAGATGGATGTTGTCATCAGCCTTGGCACCCCCCCACATGGGACAGGGCTTGTGGGAGAGACCCAGGCCCTGAATGAACTGCTGGCTTCCGGACAGTTTGAGGACCTTCATGGCAGTTCAGGGAAGGGTAGGGGAAGTCCTCATTGGAGATCCTAAGAGCTGTCCCTCTGTTCTCAAAGGGAGTGTCGACTTTGGCCCAGAAGTCACATCCTCTGACAAGAGCCTGAAGGTGCTCCTCAATGCCGAGGACAAGGTGAGGGTGTGGGTGCCAGCAGTAGACCCCCCGAGGGCTGCTGCTTACATTGAGGCTGCAGGCCCAGCTCTGTGAGGGGAGGCTGAGTCTGAGAGGGTCTCCCCACCAGTTAAGAGCACACCCTAGAGCAGAGTGGACTCAACATGGATTTACGGGTCCCAGCTCAGCCTTCTTTGTATTTCTTTGTATTCCCGGCACACCGCGGCACGCTTCCTGTACTGTCATTCCGCTGCTCAGTTCTGTTCTGACAATGTGTTGCTCCCATCTGCTTCCCCTCACAGGTATTCCATGAGATTCGAAACGAGCACTTCTCCAACGTCTTTGGCTTCTTGAGCCAGAAGGCCCGGAACTTGCAGGCCCAGTATGATGTGAGGCTCGGAGCCCGGGTCCTCTGTTTTCTCGCCTCAGTGCCTTCCCAAGGCTGCTGTCCACAGACTCCCTTTCTAATACTATGACAAGCTCCCCGTCCTTTCTCATGGATGGATGGCAGCTGAGGGAGGGGGGTGCTTTCTTGTGTCTGAGGTTGGGGGTTCACCTTTGGGAATTTACCCACAGCGCCGGAGAGGCATGGACATCAAGCAGATGAAGAACTTCGTGTCCCAGGAGCTCAAGGGCCTGAAACAAGAGCACCGCCTGCTGAGTCTCCGTAGGTTTCAACTTGAGGGACAGAGGGGAAGTGACTGTGTCCCCCCAGGAAAAGCTCCAGAGGACCATGGCCTCCAAGGAGGAGACCTCTGTTCATCTGACACATATGGTCTTATTTGCTGTAAAGTGGGAAGAAGTGCTTTTGGATTTTACCTCAAGAGGTTTTTATTCTTCTGGACAGTAAAGGGGCATCTTTCTAGAACCAGGAATAGATCAGCTCCCTTTTTGTCCAACCTGCAGATATTGGGGCCTGTGAATCCATCATGAAGAAGAAAACCAAGCAGGATTTCCAGGAGCTCATCAAGACTGAGCACGGTAACTGCAGCAGCCTTGCTGCGCTACTGCCCACGCTTCTGCCCTGCTCCCAGCCCCTTCCCACCCTGAAAAGATGTTCTCTGGCTCTTTCCAGCTGACACTGGGAAGCTATGTGGAATGCTGTTCTTGCTAGAAGTCCTGGGGGTCCCTTAATCCACCCCAAGGATGGAGAAAGAGATGGGGAGACAGACACCTGTTAGCATAGATGGCAGCAGCTGAGCTGGTTCCCCAGTAACAGGCTCTCCTCTGATTACTCACAGCACTGCTAGAGGGATTCAACATCCGGGAGAGTACCAGCTACATCGAGGAGCACATAGATCGGCAGGTGCGCAGGTGGAGGGCCCGGGGAGCCGAGAATGGTGTTTAGAGGTGGAGACATAGAACCCAGCAGGTGCGCAGGTGGAGGGCTGGGTGGAGCCGAGAATGGTGAGGTCAGCCTCCAGCAGAGGGGAAGGACACATGTCCTGAAGCTTCAGTTCTCCTTGATTCTTTCTTCCTGTGCAGGTGTCGCCTATAGAAAGCCTGCGCCTCATGTGCCTTTTGTCTATCACTGAGAATGGTGAGCCCGAGAGCCTACGGATGAGAATGTCAGACTGAGAAACTATGCCTTAGGGACAGAAGAAGTGATTTTGAAAGGCTAAGGCACACGTCTTAGCAAACAGAATGTTTCCCTGTAATTTGGTGGATTCTTTTTTGTTTGGGGTGAATCATCACCAGGCCACAGGGGAATGTATTGTTTTTGCCCTAAGCGGGACCACATCCAGGCCACCCTGGAACCCAGCCACATCTTAGGACTGCAGGGGTGCAGAGCTGAGTGGGACTTCTCTCACACTCCGTCTGTCTTTATTTTCAATAAGATAAAGATACATTCCAGGAAAAAGGGATAGCAAGTTAATTTCATGAACATTTATTTATTTTTTTTTTTGAGATGGAGTCTCACTCCATCACCCAAGTTGGAGTTTAGTGGCACGATCTCGGCTCACCACAACCTCCGCCTCCCTGGTTTAAGCGATTCTCTTGCCTCAGCCTACTGAGTAGCTGGGACTACAGGCGTGAGCCACTGTGCCGAGCTGGTTTTCATGAACATTTCTAAAATCTCAGATTCTGCAACCTTCGTGGCAACTTCATTTTACTGTTGAAGTCTTCCAGTTGGTGAATATTCTTGAAGGTTGCCCCTTCTTTTTCTTTTACCTTTTTTTGGGGGGTGGGGACAGAGTCTCGCTCTGTTGCTCAGGCTGGAGTGCAATGATGTCATCTCAGCTCACTGCAACCTCTGCCTCCCGGGTTCAAGCGATTCTCCTGTTAGCCTCCGAGTAGCTGGGATTGCAGGTGTAGGCCATCACACCCAGCTAATTTTTGTATTTTTAGTAGCAACGAGGTTTTGTTATGTTCGCCAGGCTGGTCTAGAACTCGACCTCAGGTGATCCACCTGCCTCAGCCTCCCTAAGTTCTGGGATCACAGGCATCGGCCACTGTGCCCAGTCGAATGTTGCTTTCTACCCAGAGAAGTATTCTACTTATTCTAAATCTCATTTACTATAGTTAGAATCCCAGTTATTCTCTCTTTTGTTTTTTTAATGGAATTTCGCTTTGGTTGCCCAGGCTGGAGTACAATGGCATGATCTCAGCTCACTGCAACCTCCGCCTCCCAGGTTCAAGTGATTCTCGTGCCTCAGCTTCCCAAATAGCTGGGACTACAGGCATGCGCCACCACGCTCGGCTAATTTTGTATTTGTAGAGACGGGGCTTCACCATGTTGACCAGGCTGGTCTTGAACCCCTGACCTCAGGTGATTCACCCAACTTGGCCTCCCAATGTGCTGAGATTACAGGCATGAGCCACTGTACCCGGCCTAGAATCCCAGTTATTCCTACCTCTATGGAGAAAAACATTTAAGACCGTGCTTTTGGGAGTCATTTGAACACTTTTCCTGTTTCTCAGTAGTTGTGAAGCAGTTCCTAGTAGAACTGCCCCTTAGCCAGAAAGAAATGCATGAGTCGTCACTTCTCCTTCCCGCGCTGAATCCGCCCCCACCCCACTATGATCACCTTTGGTTCCGGTGTCCCCTCCTCAGCACACTCATGTTTCACAACTCTTCTTGGGAACTCCCAGACCCAGGCTTTATCTTTCAATAAGCAAGCTTAAATTTAGAACCAACTGTATACTCTACAGGGTTAACTGAGTCCCTCCTAAAGAAGGCATTGGATGCTGGTTTATCTGTACATTTTAGGGTGCCTCTGCTGGCCTCTTGCTCATGCACCTGTCTTATTTTCTTCACTCTTAGGTTTGATCCCCAAGGATTACCGGTCTCTGAAAACACAGTATCTGCAGGTAAGGCCTGGAGAATGTATTGTTGAGGGAACTTGGTGGAGGGTAGTTATTGGGCATTTTTGAAAGAGGCAAAAGAAGTGGCCCCTTTCCTGCCTCAATTACCTTCCTGTTTCCATTCTGGCCTCCCTCCTAGAGCTACTAGGGAGCGTCACCTTTGAGCACGCCTCTCTGCCCTTTACTCTTGTTTCACCCCATACACTCATGGCACATGGCCAGTGCTGAGAATTCAACATTTCAGCGCCGGCCCCAGTGGTGAGTTCTTACTGATGGTTGTCTCCCTCATTTTAGCACCGTGTGAGGCATTGATTCTGCTTTCCTTCCTGGTTCAAGTCTTACTTCTTCTGGGAAGCATTCCCCATACATCCATAGGTCTTTTTGGGTTTTTTTGAGACACAGTCTCGCTCTGTCGCCCAGGCTAGAGTGCAGTGGTGTGATCTTGGCTCACTGCAACTTCTGCCTCTCCGGTTATTCTCCTGCCTCAGCCTCTAGAGTAGCTGGGATTACAGGCGCACACTACCATGCCCAGCTAATTTTTGTATTTTTAGTAGAGATGGGGTTTCATCATGTTGGTCAGGCTGGTCTCAAACTCCTGACCTCATGATCCATCCACCTCGGCCTCCCAGAGTGTTGGGATTACAGGTGTGAGCCACCACACATGGCTCATGCTGCTTTTTATCCATTTTTGTTTGGTGTAATTCTTTTTTTTTTTTTTTTTTTAGATGATGTCTCACTCTGTCACCCCGCCTGGAGTGCAATGGTGCGATCTCAGCTCACTGCAGCCTTTGCTTCCCAGGTTCAAGCAATTCTCTGCCTCAGCCTCCTGAGGAGCTAAGACTACAGGCCTGAGCCACCATCTCAGGCTAATTTTTGTATTTTTAGTAGAGATGGGGTTTCACCATGTTCACCAGGCTGGTCTCAAACTCCTGACCTCAAGTGATCTGCCTGCCTTGGCCTCCTAAAGCCCTGGGATTAGTTAGAGGCGTGAGCCACTGAGCCCAGCCCCTGTTTGGTTATTTCTGATGTGAAAATGTATCTCAACAAAATGTGAGCAGAGGCTGCACAGTCCTTCTCCCGCTCACCTCTGTAGAGGCTGACAGTGCTTAGATGCTTTTTGGAAACGCAGTAAATAGTCTAATTGCATCTTCTTCAGAGCTATGGCCCTGAGCACATGCTAACCTTCTCCAATCTGCGACGAGCTGGGCTCCTAACAGAGCAGGGCCCCGGGGACACCCTTACAGCCGTGGAGAGTAAAGTGAGCAAGCTGGTGACCGACAAGGCTGCAGGTAAGCAGGGAGCACAGGTGGCCTCTGCTCCGGCTGTGGTCCTGACTTCTTTCAACAGGCAGCACACGGGGAGGGATGGAATGAACTGGAGAAGCCGGATTGATTCCTTCCTATTAATGTCATGACGATTACTACCACTACTGCTAGTAGGAGCAGTTTCCACATAGTGAACACTTGCCATGCTCTCAGCCCTTTAGTTTCTGATTTAATCCTCACAAAGACTCTGTGAGGTAGATTTTCTCATCCTCATTTTATGGATGATGAAACTGAGGCTTAGAGAATTAAGTGATTTGTCCCAGGTTCCTTAATAAGTTAGGTTGGTTTAACTCCAAAGCACATAACAATAAACTCGGGTCACCCTGTGGATTGCATTTCGTAGAGAGCTGGTACCCTGTAGGAGGGGGAAGGCTGTGGGTGGGGAGTATCTTGATTAGTTCCAGGGAATGGTACATGAACAGGTTCCAAGAGTCTTTGGATGTGACTGGTGCTGTCATGTCCTGAACGGTGTTGCCTGTGGCAGTGTCATGAATGCATAGACCTTAGGTGAAACCTGACACAGATTTCTTCCCCAGGAAAAATTACTGATGCCTTCAGTTCTCTGGCCAAGAGGAGCAATTTTCGTGCCATCAGCAAAAAGCTGAATTTGGTATGTGGAACAGGGATGGTTAGGGGAGATGGTGGGTTCATTCCATTCTGGAGTACTTTTTTGGGGGGCAATGCAGTCTTGCTCTGTTGCCCAGGCTGGAGTGCAGTAGCATAATCTCAGCTCACTGCAACCTCTGCCTCCTGGGTTCAAATGCTCCTGCCTCAGTCTCCTGAGTAGCTACAGGCATGTACCACCATGCCTGGCTAATTTTTGTATTTTTAGTAGAGATGGCGTTTCACCATGTTGGCCAGGCTGTTCTTGAACTTATAACCTCAGGTGATCCGCCCACCTCAGCCTCCCAAAGTGCTGGGATTACAGGTGTGAGCCACCGAGCCTGGCCCACTGTGGAGTACTTTGAATCCACAAAAGCCTTTTTGTCATTTCATGTGTGTAAGAATTCTTTTGCTTGGTAGTCTTATAACATTGTAGATTCATTCATTTAATCCACATGTAACAAGCACCTGCCAGTGCCAGAGAATAAGTGCTGCTTCAGTGACAGCCATATCCCATGTCACTTGAGGGCAGGGAAAGGAGAAGCCTCCCCTCCAGCCCTTCATATTATTCAGTAATGGCACATGGGAACTCATTCCAGAGAACTGGCAGTTGCTGAACAGAGACTGCCATCTTCGGCTATGGATCCTCTTTCCAGGGCTATTGCTACTTCTCCCTTTAGTTGAAGTAAGAACTGTTCTTTGGGCTTTGCCACTTTCTCTGACCCTTTAAACGGTTAGGGAGCTGAGCTGTTATTTGCCTGATGAATTCCCTTTGTCTTACAGATCCCACGCGTGGACGGCGAGTATGATCTGAAAGTGCCCCGAGACATGGCTTACGTCTTCAGTGGTGCTTACGTGCCCCTGAGCTGCTGAATCATTGAGCAGGTGAGAGCATGTTACTCTTGCTTCCATTCATATTTCACTCTCTTTGATTTCTCTTGGCCCCTGGCCTGTCTCAACTTTGTTTTTTCTTTGAGAGATGGAGTCTTGCTCTGTTGCCCAGGCTGGAGTGCAGTGGCACGATCTCAGCTCACTGCAACCTCC
>NW_022440196.1:0-7621 GCF_009761245.1 Sapajus apella
TACAGGCATATAAGAATTAGCAGTAAGACTGCGTTTAAAACACAGGAGAAACGTCTATTTCAAACTGCTCTGCTTTGTGTTATTTCACCTTCGGTAGTTTCATCTATGTTTAGATTCAGAGAATTAGAAACACGTTTCTTCTAAAAGTTGTGTTTGGATATTCCAGAGTCAATGGGAGCATAGGCAGTAGTGAGAAATGTCTTGCTCTAAAACAAAGCGGAGCTATCTAGCAGAATGGTTGCCGAGCTGTACAATCAACTTACGGAACTAAACTGATTTGTGTGTGCAGCAGTTCAGAAACATTTTCTTTATAGTATCTAGAAACAGATATTTCCAGCCATATAAAGGGATATAAGAATAAGCAGTAAGGCTGCATTTAAAACACATGAGAAACGTCTATTTCAAAACACTCTGCTTTGTGTTCTTTCACCTAGGAAGTTGCATCTATGTTTGGATTCAGCGAGTTAGAAACACGATCCTTCTAAAAGCTGCGTTAGGATATTCCAGAGTGAATGGGAGTATAGGGTGTAATGAGAAATATCTTGCTCTAAAACGAAAACGGATCAATCTAGCAGAATGGTTGTCAAGCTGTGCAATTAAATTACAGAGTTAAACAAATGTTTGTGTGCAGCAGTTCAGAAATCCTTTCTATGGAGAATCAAGAAAGAGATATTTGCAGCCACATACAGGCATATAAGAATTAGTAGTAAGACTGCGTTTAAAACACAGGAGAAACGTCTATTTCAAACTGCTCTGGTTTGAGTTCGTTCACCTAGGAATTTGCATCTATGTTTAGATTCAGCGAGATAGAAACACGTTTCCAGAGTGAATGGGATTATAGAATGTAATGAGAAATGTATTGCTCTAAAACAAAAACGGAGCTATCTAGCAGAATGATTGTCAAGCTGTACAGTCAGCTTACACAGATAAACTGATGTCTCTGTGTAGCAGTTCTGAAATCATTTCCTTGGAGAACCTAGAAACAGATATTTCCAGCCATATACTGCGTTTTAAACACAGGAGAAACGTATATTTCAATCCGCTTTGCTTTGTGTTCTTTCACCTTAGGTAGTTTCATCTATGTTTAGATTCTGCGAGTTAGAAACACGTTTCTTCTAAAAGCTGCATTTGGATATTCCAAAGTGAATGGGAGTATAGGCTGCAATAAGAAATATCTTGCTCTAAAACAAAAACGGACCTATCTACCAGAATTGTTGTCAAGCTCTACCGCCAGCTTACAGAGTTAAACTGATGTCTCTGTGTAGCAGTTCTGAAATCCTTTCTTTGGAGAATCTAGAAACAGGTATTTCCAGCCATATACAAGCATATAAGAATTAGCAGTAAGACTGCGTGAAAAACACAGGAGAAACGTTTGTTTCAAACTGTTTTCCTTTGTGTACGTTCATCTTATAAAGTTACATCTATGTTTAGATTCAGAGAGTTAGAAACACGTTTCTTCTAAAAGCTACATTTGGATATTCCATAGTGAATGGGATTATAGGCTGTAAGGAGAAATGTGTTGCTCTCCAACAAAAACGGAGCTAACTAGCAGAATAGTTGTCAACCTGTACCATCAACTTACAGAGTTAAATTGCTGTGTATGTACAGTGGTTCAGAAATACTTTCTTTGGAGAATCTAGAAACAGATATTCCTAGCCATATACAGGCACATAAGAATTAGCAGTAACACTGCGCTTAACACAGAAGAGAAAAGTGTATTTCAAATTGTTCTCCTTTCTGCTCACTCGCCTTAGAAGTTGCATCTATGTTTAGATTCATCGAGTTAGAAACACGTTTCTTCTAAAAGCTGCGTTTGTTTATCTCAGAGTTAATGGGAGTAAAGGCTGTAATGAAAAATATCTTGCTCTAAAACAAAAACGGAGCTATCTAGCAGAATGGTTGTCGAGCTGTACAATCAACTTACAGAGTTAAACTGATGTGTGTGTGCAGTAGTTTAGAAATCCTTTCTTTGGAGAATGTAGGAACAGATATTCCCAGCCATAAACAGGCAAATAAGTATTACCAGTAAGACTGCGTTTAAAACACAGGAGAAATGTATATTTCAAACTGCTCTGCTTTACATTCGTTCAGCGTAGGAGGTCGTATCTATGTTTAGATTCAGAGAGTTAAAAAAACACGTTTATTCTAAAAGTTGCGTTTGGATATTCCAGAGTGAATGGGAGTACAGGCTGTAATGAGAAATATATTGCTCTAAAACAAAAACGGACCTATCTAGCAGAATGGTTGTCAAGCTGTACAATCAAGTTACAGGGTTAAACTAATGTGTGTGTGTTCAGCAGCTCTGAGATCCTTTCTTTGGAGAATCTAGAAACAGATATTTCCAACCATATACAGGCGTATAAGAATTAGCAGGAAGACTGCGTTTAAAACACAGGAGAAACCTATATTTCCTCCAGCTCTGCTTTGTGTTCGTTCACCTCAGGAAGTCGCATCTATGTTTAGATTCAGCGAGATAGAAACACGTTTCTTCTCAAAGCTGTGTTTGTATATTCCAGAGTGAATTGGTGTATAGGGTGTAATGAGAAATATCTTGCTCTAAAACAGACACAAAGCTATTTGTCAGAATCGTTGTCAAGCTGTGGAACCAACTTCCAGAGTTGAACTGATGTGTGTGTGCAGCAGTTCAGAAATGCTTTCTTTGGACAATCTAGAAACAGATATTTCCAGCCATATACAGGCATATAAGAATTAGCAGTAAAACTGCATTTAAAACACAGGAGAAAAGTCTATTTCAAACTGCTCTGCTTTGTGTTCATTCACAGTAGAAAGTTGCATCTATGTTTACATTCAGTGAGTTAGAAACACGTTTCTCTAAAAGCTGCGTTTGGATATTCCAGAGTGAATGGGAGTATAGGCGGTAATGAGAAAGATCTTGTTCAAAAACAAAAACGGAGGTATCTATTAGAATCGTTGTCAAGCTGTGGAATCAACTGACAGAGTTAAACTGATGTGTGTGTGTGCAGCAGTTCAGAAATGCTCTCTTTGGAGAATCTAGAAAAAGATATTTCCAGCCATATACGGGCATATAAGAATTAGCATTATGACTGCGTTTAAAGCACAGGAGAAACATATATTTCCTTTTTGTTTCCCGTTTGTTTATTTTATGGCATTTTAGGCTTTGGGGTATATGTGAAGAACATGCAAAATTGTTGCATAGGTACACACATGGCAGTGTGATTTGCTGCCTTCCTCCCCTTGCTATCTCTCCCCAGCTCCCCAACCCCCACCATCCCTCCCCTATGTCCCCCCAACTGACCCCAGTATCTAGTGCCCCCCTCCCTGTGTCCATGTGTTCTCATTGTTCATTCCATTTGACCCAGCAATTGCATTACTGGTTATATATCCAAAATATTACAAATCTTTCTACTATAAGTTCACGTGCACGCAAATGTTCATTGCAGCACTGTTTACAATAGCAAAGACCTAGAACCTAATCAAATGCCCATCGACGAGAAACGTATATTGCAAATTTCTCAGCTTTGTGTTCGTTCACCTTAGGTAGTTGCTTCTATGTTTAGATTCAGTGAGTTAGAAAAACGTTTCTTCTAAAAACTTCGTTTGGATATTCCAGAGTGAATGGGAGTATAGGCTGTAATTAGAAATATCTTCCTTTAAAACAAAAACGGAGCTATCTAGCAGAATGCTTGTCAAGTTGTGCAATCAACTTACAGAGATTAACTGATGTGTGTGTGCCTGATTTCAGAAATCCTTTCTCTAGAGACTCTAGAAACAGATGTTTCCTGCCATAGGCAGGCATATAGGAATTAGAAGTAAGGCTGCGTTTAAAACACATGAGAAACTTCTATTTCAAACTGTTCTACTCTGTGATCATTCACCTTAGGAAGTTGCATCTATGGTTAGGTTCAGCGAGTTAGAAACACATTTCTTCTAAAGGCTCCGTTTGGATATTCCAGAGTGAATGGAAGTATAGGTTGTAATGAGAAACATCTTGCTCTAAGACAAAAACGGAGCTGTCTAGCAGAATGGTTGTCAATCGGTACACTCACCTTACAGAGTTGAACTGATGTGTGTGTGCAGCAGTTCAGAATTCCTTTCTTTGGAGAATCTGGGAACAGATATTTCCAGCCACATACAGGCATATAAGAACTAGCAGTAAGACTGCGTTTAAAACACAGGAGAAACGTCTAGTTCAAACTGCTCTGCTTTGTGTTCGTTCACCTTAGGAAGTTGCACCTATGTTTAGATTCAGCGAGTTAGAAACAAGTTTCTTCTAAAAGCTACGTTTGCATATTCCAAAGTGATTGAGACTGTAGGTTGTATTGAGAAATATCTTGCTCTAAAACAAAAATGCAACTATCTAGCAGAATGGTTGTCAAGCTGTATAATCAACTTACAGAGTTAAACTGATGTGTGTGAAGCAGATCAGAAATCCTTTCCTTGGAGAATCTGGAAACAGATATTTGCAGCCATATACAGGCATGTAAGAACTAGCAATAAAACTCTGTTAACGGGGAGAGATCCAAGATGGCTGATCACTAGCAGCTCGGGATTGCAGCTCCCACTGAAAGAGCAGAGTACGAGAGGACCCACTCTTTCAGACCAATTTTTGTTGCTCACACACCAGGAGATTCCCAGCATAGGAGCCCCACGTGTTGCCAGCGTGACTCTTGAGGCCGGTGAGGCAGTTTTGCCGCTGCCTTGGTGCGGCAGTTCTTGGTGCAGATTCAGAAAAGCACCATCAATTTTAAAGCTGCTGTTTTGGCCGGATCAGTGGGTTGCTCAGATTTAGCGCCGGGAATCAACAAGTTGGACGTCCTTTCAGAAACCCAACTATAAAGACGGTAATTATAAAGACCACAGATGGATAAATCTATAACGAAGGGAAAAAATAGCCTAAAAAGGCTGAGAATACCCAAACTCAGAACGCCTCTCCCTCTACAGGGGATCACAGTTCCTCATCAGAAACAGAACAAGGCCTGATGGAGAAAGACTGTGTTCCATTAGCAGAAGCTGGCTTTAAAAAGTGGATGATAAGAAACTTCTGGGAATTAAAAGAACTTGTTCTAACCTAATGCAAAGAAACCAAGAACCTTGAAAAAAGGTTTGAAGAAATGTTAACAATAACACACAATTTAGAGAGGAATATAAGTGAATTAATGGAGCTGAAAAATACAACACGAGAATTTCACGAACTATGCACAAGTTTTAACAGCCGAATTGATCTAGTAGAAGAAAAGATATCAGAGGTCGAAGACCAACTTCATGAAATAAAACAAAAAGACAAGTTTAGAGAAAAAAGGATAAAAAAAGAACGAGCGAAGTCTCCAAGAAATATGGGACTATGTGAAAAGACCTAATCTACATTTGATAGGTGTACCTGAATGTGACGAAGAGAATCAATCCAAGCTGGTAAATACACTTCACGATATCACTCAGGAAAACTTTCCCAACCTAGCAAGGCAGGACAATATTCAACTCCAGGAAATACAGAGAACACCACAAAAATATTCCTCAAGAAGACCAACCTCAAGGCACATAATCGCCAGATTTACCAGGGTTGAAATGAAAGAGAAAATACTGAGGGCAGCCAGAGAGAAAGGTCAGGTTACCCATAAAGGGAAGCCCATCAGACTCACAGCATATCTCTCAGTAGAAACCCTACAAGCCAGAAGAGAGTGGGGGCCAATATTCAACATCCTTAAAGAAAAAAACTTTCAACCCAGAATTTTACATCCAGCCAAACTAAGCTTCATATGCGAAGGAAAAATAAAATCTTTTGTGAACAAGTAAGCACTCAGAGATTTCATCACCACCAGGCCTGCTTTACAAGAGCTTCTGAAAGAACCACTACAAATAGAAAGGAACAACCAGTATCAGCCTTTCTAAAAAATACCAAAAAATAAAGAACATCAACATATTTAAGAAATTGCATCAACTAACGGGCAAAACAGCCAGCTAACATTAAATGACAGTATCAAACACACATATATTGTTATTAATTTTAAATTTAAACCGACTAAATCCCCCAATCCAAAGACACAGACAGGCAAAAAAAGCCAAGACCCATTGGTATGCTACATCCAGATCCATCTCACATGCAAGGATACATAAAGACTCAAAACAAAGGGATGGTGAAAAATTTACCAACCAAATGGAGAGCTAAAATAAATAAATAGAAAGCAGGAGTTGCAATTTTTGCTGATAAAACAGATTTCAAAGCAACAAATATCAAAAGAAGCAAAGAAAGATATTACATAAAGATAAAAGGATCAATGTAACAAGAAGAGCTAAAGATCTTAAACATATATGCACGCAATACAGAAATGCCCAGATATATAAGACTTACAAAGAGACTTGGACCCCCATACAATAGTAGCGGGAGACTTCAACATCAATATTAGATAGATCAATGAGACAGAATGTTAACATTGATATCCAGGACATGAACGCAGATCTGGAACAAGTAGGCTTAATTAACATTCATACAACTCTCCACTTTAAATACACAAAAGACACACTCTTATCAGTACTACATCACACGTGTTTACAGGTTTAAACGAAATACTGGTTGGCTGCTTGTTAATTATTTTCTTCTCTCATTTTTTTATGTCTCTATTATTAAACACAAACACAGGCATACCCAGATTTAGACTGCATTCCAGCCCGGGCAATAAAGCAACACCCCTGTTCTCTCTCCCTCTTCCTCTTCCTCTTTCTTCCTTTCCTTTATTGTTTTTTTTTCTTTTTATTCTTTTTCTTCCTTTCTCTCGTTCAAAAAAAAAAGAAAAAGACTGCGTTTAAAAGGCAGGAGAAACGTCTACTTCAAAGTGCTCTGCTTTCTGTTTGCTCACCTTAGGAAGTTGCATCTATGTTTAGATTCAGCGAGTTAGAAACACGTTTCTTCTAAAAGCTGCGTTTGGATATTCCAGAGTGACTGAGACTATAGGCTGTAATGAGAAATATCTTGCTCTAAAACAAAAACGCAGCTATCTACCAGAATGGTTGTGAAGCTGTACAATCAACTTACAGAGTTAAACTGATGGGTGTCTGCAGCAGTTCAGAAATCCTTTCCTTGGAGAATCTGGAAACAGATATTTCCAGCCATATACAGGCATGTAAGAACCAGCAGTAAGACTGCGTTTAAACAAAGGAGAAACATATAGTTCAAACTGCTCTGCTTTGTGTTCGCTCACCTTAGGAAGTTGCATCTATGTTTAGATTCAGCGAGTGAGAAACACGTTACTTCTAAAAGCTGCGTTTGGATATTCGAGAGTGAATGAGGCTATAAGGTGTAATGAGAAATATCTTGCTCTAAAACAAAAACGGAGCTATCTAGCAGAATGGTTGTCAAGCTGTAAAACAAAAACGGAGCTATCTAGCAGAATTATTGTCAAGCTGTACAATTACCTTAGAGAGTTAAAATGATGTGTGTGTGCAGCAGTTCAAAAATCATTTCTTTGGAGGATTTAGAAACGGATATTTCCAGCCATATACAGGTATATAAGAACAAGCAGTAGTACTGCGTTTAAAATACAGGAGAAACGTCTATTTCAAACTGCTCTGCTTTGTGTTCATTCACCTTAGGAAGTTGTCTCTATGTTTAGATTCATTGAGTTAGAAACACGTTTCTTCTAAAAGC
>NW_022440197.1:0-7616 GCF_009761245.1 Sapajus apella
CCAGCACTCAGCCAGCAACCCCCCAGCACTCAGCCAGCAGCCCTCCAGCACTCAGCCTGACCCCCAAGTTTCTGTTCTCTGCCTTGCCCTGGGCCCCGAGACTCAGGCTCCGTCCTGAGCACAGAGAATTCTCCACCCTGTTCCTGGCCAGGTGCAGGAGTTGCTCAGCAGAACCCACCCCTTGGGAGGAGCTCTGAGGGCCCCACCCCAACCCTGCAGGTGCTCGACCCTCCCCACTGTCAAGGTGTGACAGCCTGGAGTGCTAAAGAATGAGGATGGACAGGGCCCACCCATGCGGAAGGGGGCACTGAGGAAGGTCCCAGGCAGGGGAGGGCAGGAGAGGGCACCTGTTCACACCCAGCCTGGTGCTCAGGCCCCTATACTTGGCCTGGTCAGCTCAGAACCTGCCCTAAATCCTTGGGGGGCAATCCTCCCTCCACCTCCGTCTACACTGACCAGGAAGTGAGTGCTGCATGCCCATTCGCCAGGATGGGAGAGCCGAGGCTGCGCCTGAACGCTTGGTGGGTGACGAGGGTCTCTGAGCAGGCTGCACTACCCTGGGACCTGGCTTTGGGGTCGCTCTGGCTGCCACACCACACCATCCCAGCATCAGCCCCAGTCCTGTCTTCCCACCTGCAGCCTGGCTAGGACCTCCCTGGCTGCAGCAGCCGCTGTGCCGGTGCCTGTGGTCCTGGGAAGCCCCTCGTGGAGCAGAGGTGCTGCTGGCTGCCCAGGCCTGCCCCGAGACCCTGCCCGAGGCTTGCCTTCCCCCGGGAGGGGCTGGCCAGGCTTAGGTTCCCCTGCCCAGCACCATCCTGTTGGCCAAGTCACTGCCCTGGACACAAGGCCTGCCTTGGTTTTTACCCTTCCCGGGGAGAGGTGGCATTGTGTCTGGTCCCCATGCGGGCTTTGGTGACCAGCGGTGTGTGTGAGATGGGCTTTGTCCTGTAGCTGGTGTGGGTCTGCTGCCTGGCAGGGGGTGCAGGCTCCTGGGACCCTCTCACCACGCTCCAGGTTCCCAGGTCCAGGCCTAGGCTGGGGAAGCTCAGGACCTCGGGGGTGAGGCTGCAAAAATGCCCTAACACGGACATAGCCCAGACACTCTTTTTGGCCAGAAAAGGAGCGAGAAACAGGTGTGACCTTCAGCCAGGGCATCCCTGGCTTCGCAGCCCCTGCTTGACGGGTTTCATTTGTTCGCTCATTTCTCCCGTGTGCCTGAGACCTTCATTTCTTTGTTCACAAGGGCATGTGGTGAACCTTCTGCATTCGGGGCCACCTCTGGATCGCTGCATCTCTTGGGTTTTTTGTTGTTTTTAATTTTTCGATTTTTATTTTTTGAGACAAGGTGTTGCCCTGCTGCCCAAGCTGGAGTGCAGTGGCACAATCATAGCTCACTGCAGCCTTGAACTCCTGGCCTCAAGTGATCATCCCACCTCAGCCTCCCAGGTAGCTGGGACTGCCTGGTAGTGGGAAAGCACACCTAGCTACTGTAACTTTAATTTTTGTAGAGACAGTCTCACTGTGTTGACCAGATTGTTCTCGAACTCCTGGGTTCAAGAGATCACCCCACCTCAGCCTCCCAAAGTGGAATTACAGGTGCAAACCACCATGCCCAGCCTGTTGGTTTTTAATTCAGATTTTAGTTGTCACATAAAAGAAAGACAATTTGCTTTTGACGTAAGGGACTGGGGCTGTGTATCATTCCTGTCTCCGTGCTGCCCTCCAGCCACGTGGCCTCACGTGTCCTGCTGATGAGAAGCGTGTTCCTGAGGGGGTGGAGCACAGGGAAGGCGTGTCTGCCAGGTGGCTTCACCTGGACAGGGGTGACTGAGGGAGGGGGCTGAGATGCCATTTCTCCTCCCTGCGGGAAGTGGAGCTTGGGAGGCTGGGAGTGGGGTGGGCAGGGGGTGGCTCTGTGCTTCAGGGGCGGCTATGAGGTCCCAGCATTCCGGGAAAGGCCCAGGTTAAACCTATTGCCTCAGCCTTCCAGCTCCTTCTGCTCCGGGTAGTTCTAGTGCCCAACAGACAGAAAGCCAAAGCTGGGCTTCACCCAGCAAGACACTGGGGAGGTCCCCAGGGGGATGGAGGGGTCTCTGAGCCACCGTGGGGGACACCCCGAGTCTCTACCATTGAGAAAGCTGGACTCCCTTCCCTCAGCTGGGTCACTTACCTGTCCAGGTTGGTGGGCTGTTGCGGGTGAGGGAAGGGCTTTGGGGTGGGGACCAGACCTTAGAAGCACAAATGGACTCTGGCTGGGTTCATTCCACCCCACCTGGCTCGCCACCCTCATGCCCCATTGTCTCCCTGGCAGAGCCTGCTTCTGTGAGACAGTTTCCATGCTCTGTCCCTGCCAGGCCTAGAATTTGGGGTACAGCCACGACCAGACCAGACCACTCAGCCCTCGAGGGGTTTACGTTCCAGCAGAGGAGACAGAAAGCAAGACCTTTAACGTTTCCGAATGTCCACCCTTTCTTTCCGAGCCCTCCTGCCCGTTTCCTTTTCTGTCCTAATCTCTTGGGAAGGACACTTAGAGAAGTGATTCCCAGCCCTTTTTCCTTTCCCGTCTGTGCGTCTAAGTCCATGAATTTCCATCAAGGCACCACTTCAGCTGCGACCACGAGTTGGCACGTTGTATTGTCATTATTCTTTTTTTTTTTTTTTGAGACGGAGTTTCCCTCTTGTTACCCAGGCTGGAGTGCAATGGCGCGATCTCGGCTCACCGCAACCTCCGCCTCCTGGGTTCAGGCAATTCTCCTGCCTCAGCCTCCTGAGTAGCTGGGATTACAGGCACACGCCACCATGCCCAGCTAATTTTTTGTATTTTTAGTAGAGACGGGGTTTCACCATGTTGACCAGGATGGTCTCGATCTCTTGACCTCGTGATCCACCCGCCTCGGCCTCCCAAAGTGCTGGGATTACAGGCTTGAGCCACCGCGCCCGGCTGTCATTATTCTTAGGTGTAAAACAGCTTCTAATTTGCAGGCTGGTCCCTTTGAGCCATAGCTGTTTAGAACTGCATTGCTTCCTTAATTTTTAAACTTCTAGCTTCTCTGTGGTCAGAGAATCTTCCATATTATTTCAGTCCTTCCTCTTGATTGAGTCTTGTTTAGGACCCAGTGTTTGGACAGCTTTGGTAAATGCTTTACGTATTTAAAATTACGTGTGTTCTGCAGAGGCAGGGTTTCACCATGTTGGCCAGGCTGGTCTTGAACTCCTAACCTCGGGTGATCTGCCCACCTCGGCCTCCCAAAGTGCTGGGATTACAGGCATGAGCCACTGCACCCAGCCTAGGCAGATCTCTTGAGCCCAGGAGTTTGAGACCAGCCTAGGCAACATGGTGAAACCCTGCTGTCTCTGTGTTTTGTTTTGGGTTTTTTTTTTTTTTTTTTTTTAGGGAGAATCTCACTCTGTCACCCAGACTGGAGTGCAGTGGTGTGATCTTGGCTCACTGCAACCTCCACTTCCTGTGTTCAAGCAATTCTCCTGCCTCAGCCTCCCGAGTAGCTGGGATTACAGGCTAGCACCGCCATGCCCGGCTAATTTTTGCATTTTTAGTAGAGATGGAGTTTCGCCATGTTGGCCGGGCTGGTCTTGAACTCCTGGCCTCAAGTGATCTACCCACCTTGGCCTCCCACAGTGCTGGGATTACAGGCGTGAGCCACTGCGCCCAGCCCTGACTTATTTTCAAACTTTCTACGGCCTCTTTAAGCCCAGTGAAGACAAAGCTGTCCCAGACAGCCCAAAACCAGGCTTGGCCAGTGTGGGGCTGGATCTGGCCCTGGGACTGACTTTTGCCAGCCCCCTGTCCCTTGGGCTCAGTGTGGCTCTGGCTGGGAGGGAGGGGCAAGGGCTGACACTGGGGTCTGGACTGACTGAGGGCGGCCTCCCGTTGGTGAGGTCGGTTCTCTGCTGTTCCTACTCCCACTGGGTAGCCCATAGCAGCTGCAGCCAAAGCCCCTCCTCCTGGATAGGCTCCCGACAGCAGGAGGCTACCCGGCGGCCCCTCAGCCCTGCTACTGACGGGCAGATGCCCGATGGGGCAGCCTGGGCCACCTGCACTCACTCTGGACCTCAGCACCCACACTTTGCTCGTAATGAATGCAGTACGTACGCCATGTCAGCATATTAGGGGACGGGGGGTGCTTTGGGGAAAAGACCTGGTCCAGGGGGACGTAGGATGCTGATGAGGGCCAGTGAAATGCCACATGGGGCAGGTGAAGACGACTTCGTGGAGACATGACGTTTGCAGAAAACATCGAAGGAGGAGGAGAGAGTCTGTCTGGTAGTGGGATGTCTAGGGAAGAGCGTGTTGGGCTGAGGGCCTACCGTGCAAAGGCCCTGGAGCAGATTCTGGCTGAGGAAGCAGGGGCGTCCCATGGCTGCATGGGGAGGGGCAGGGCATGGGGGTCTCAGGTCAGAGGGAAAGTGGGAACCACAGTCTGTGAGGCCCCTAGGGCCTGGCTTCACCCTGTGTGAGGGGAGGGCCCCAGGAGGGTTCCCAGAGGGAGGCCTCCAGCCGGCAAGTTGACAGTGGACCTTCAGGGGTTGGAGGTGGAGAGACCAACCGGGAGCCTGCGGTGGCTGCCCAAGCAAGAGTGACCGTGGCGGGGTGGTGTGGGCGGGGGCTCGGGCTCTGCATATTTCGAGATGGAGCCAGGAGGGGCGGCCCGGGTTCTCGACCGGGGCTGAGCAGTGGCCAGAGGCACCTCTGCCCTCTGGATAGGGGAGCCATAGGTCAAGCGTTGCAACCCCACCCTGGCGTCCTGGGGGTTTGAGGGGCACCAGCGGCAGCCCTGGACCAGGTCCTGCTCCCCAAGTAGTTACCTGCGGAGGGGTCGTGAGGGTGGTGTGAATCAGCCTCATTCTTGCCACTGCGACAAACTGACCCCAACAAATGCCTCGCTTGCCCCTGGAGCAGCTCCCACCCCTGGAGTAGCACCGTTCTGGCTCCCCTAAGCCCAGCAAGGGCTCCCCCGATGCGCAGGTGTCTTCCCTTCCAGGGCGAGCCAGGACTCAGGTCCCCAGCGCCTTAAGTGCCACCAGCCCAGAGAGCCTGGAGTCCTGTGTGGCCAGTGAGCCGCTGGAGGCCAATGCCCACATCCACAAATGGCACCGAGGGGCCCAGGCCCCTGCCACTCCTCCCACACAGGGCCTGGGGGCCTGGGGGTCCTTAGGCCACTAGATGAGGAGCTCTAGGCAAGGGAGTGTCAGGGGGACAGAGGCCCAAAAGCTGGGCTGGGGTACTAAGCAGGGAGAGGAGCACCACGGAGGGAGACACGGCCGGAGGTAGAAGGGCCAGCCCGGGAGCCTGAGCAGGCAGGAGATGGGGGCGGAGGAGAGGCTTCGGGTGCTTCTGCCTAGAACTAGGGGCACCCGGGGGCTGCAGGTGTCCCCGTACCACATTCAGGCAGCTGCTGTGTGAAGTGGGGGTGTGTGGCCCCGAGTGGCCCCAGGCCAGGCCCACTGCAGATTAGGAGGGGGCCCTTCAGGGGTCTGGGCCCAGAGAGTACCATGTACCTGCTGACCGGGAGTCCCACCTGGATGGGACCTCACGGCAAGGCCGCCCTCGGGGGTGCCCACAGCCAGGTGGGGCTCAGGGATGGGAGAAGGCCGTCTTCCTCCTACTCCTCACCTGCCCGCCCTGCCCCCAGCTGTCGTCACCCATGGCCCTGATCCTGCCCCCACCCCCGTTCACACCAGCACCCCCAACAGACACACGAGGCTGCGTCATTCACTTAATGCAGCTTTTCTTCCATTTTCTGGCAAGAGCTGAGTCCACCCTCATGGCGGCCTCCTCCCACATGCCCCAGCGACTTCTGCCCAGGCACGCGGTCCCCCCGAGTTACCCCATAGGAGCCCCTCGGCTGGCCAGGGCTGGTCATGGTGCTACTTCTTCTTTGGAATTTTCTCCTTTTTGATCAATTCAGAAAATTCTAGAGCAACAGACCAATTTCTAGTAAGTACCCCTGTCTCACGTCCCCCAATCCCTGCAGGCCTTTTAACTCTCAGAGGAGGCAAAGGGAGGGTGCCAGGACTGGACTGCATGGTCCAGAGGGTCCTGTCCCTGAGCCCCTCAGTGGGGAGCAGGCCTCCAGCCTGTCTGGCCGGGGCCCCATGCCTTGGACCCGGCTGCCTGGTTATCATGGGTTGACCCCAGCTGGGGACTGCAGGCTTGCAATGGCCTGGGTCTCTACAGAGACCCTCAGGAATTCCCACAGACCCTCTGAGAGCAGGAGCTCACTCCTATGATCATCTCTCAGTGGGGAAACTGAGGCATGGAACAGCTAGGGGGTCTGACTTCTGAGGGGCCAGGCTGCCCCCTGTCAAGACTCGTGGCCCTCCATGAGCGGGGTTTGCTGCGGTTTCCAGACCGGGGCAGATGAGGACAGGGCCACGGCTGAGCAGGGGGCATCTGGAGGCCCGGCCCACCTTGTGTGCCCTCTGCCCTCCAGGCCTATGGCCCGCAGCTGGGGTTGGGCGGAGGTGAGATGGCCCAGACCTCAGGGCAGCCATGGAGAGCCTCGAAGACCCTGGACCTCCCAGAAGATGCGGCCCCGAGCCTGAGACCCCATACCCGCCGGCTCCACCACAGCTGGCCTTCCCGAAGCCTTCCCAGCCACCTCTCTGCAGTGGGGTCCTTGGCCCCAGGAAGAGTCCCTCGGCTCCTGGCCCAGCCCCCTGAGCCTGGGTTTCCTCGTCTGCCAGTTGCGTGCAGGTGCCCTTGGGGCGGGGCCTTGGGCAAGTGTGACAGCCTGGCCAGGTAAGGAATGTCCGGAGCGGGCCCCACCTTCGTAGTTGATCCTTCCGTCCCCATCTGCGTCCGCCGCCTGGATCATGGCCTCGGCCTCCTCGTCCGTCAGCGGGGCTGTGGGCCCACTGCTGGGGATGATGGACAGGATGTACCTGGCACCAAGGGGGCTGGAGTCAGGGCTGAGGGGCTTCTGGCCAGTGCCCAGTGGCTCCGGCCGTTTACCCTCACTAAGTAGGCGAGGGCACTCGGGGCCGGGAGCCTGGGCCTCTGGGCTTCCTGGGCCTCTAGCTGGTTCTGGCTCAGCCCTGCCTGCCACAAGGCTGGCGGGGACCCGGTGGGGGAAGGCCGGGTCTGCCGGGTGAGCGTTTGGGGTTCCTGGTGGCCTGGGCCCCGCCTCCCCTGCTGCCGGCATTACTTGATCTCGTTCCACTCGATGAAGCCGCTCTTATCCTTGTCCAGGACCTGGAAGGCCTTGCGGATGGCGTCGTCCAGCTGCTCCAGGGCGTGGAACTTGCGCATGTGCTCGAAGAACTTGAGGTAGTTGAAGGACCCTGGGGCAACCAGGCTGGATCACCGAGGGCCGCCCCACTCGGGCGGGGCCTCGGGGAAGATGCTGCCCTGGGATGGGGCTGCCGGGCCTCACCCCTAGGTGCCCGCCCCTGCAGGTCCCTCCCTGCCACGTCCCCGCCCCCGCAGGTCCTGTCCCCCCACATTCCTGCACTAAGTCCCCACCCCCGCAGGTCCCGCACCCCCATGTCCCCACCCCCACAGGTCCTACACCCTCACATCCCTGCCCCTGCAGGTACCGCGCCACCCCCCACATCCCGCCTCCGCAGGTCCTGCTCCCCACATCCCTGCCTTCCCC
>NW_022440198.1:0-7614 GCF_009761245.1 Sapajus apella
TTATTTTTTTAATTGCATTTTGGGTTTGGGGGTACATGTGAAGAACATGCAAGATTGCTGCATAGGTACACACATGGCAGTGTGACTTGCTGCCTTCCTCCCCATCACCTATATCTAGCATTTCTCCCCAGGCTATCACTCCCCAACTCCCCACACCCTGCTATCCCTCTCCTATTTCCCCCTGACAGACCCCAGTGTGTGATGCTTCCCTCCCTATGTCCTTGTGTTACCATTGTTCAACACCAGACGATGAGTGAGAACATGCAGTGTTTGATTTTCTGTTCTTGTGTCAGTTTGCTGAGAATGATGGTTTCCAGGTTCATCCATGTCCCTACAAAGGACATGAACTCATCATTTTTTATGCCTGCATAATATTCCATGGTGTATATGTGTCACATTTTCCCTGTCCAGTCTATCATCGATGGGCATTTGGGTTGGTTCCAGGTCTTTGCTATTGTAAATAGTGCTGCAGTGAACATTCATGTGCATTTGTCTTTATAACAGAACGATTTATAATCCTTTGGGCATATGCCCAGAAATGGGATTGCTGAGTCAAATGGTAATTCTATTTCTAGGTCCTTGAAGAGTTGCCACACTGTCTTCCACAATGGTTGAACTAATTTACACTCCCACCACCAGTGTAAAAGTGTTCCTATTTCTCCACATCTTCTCCAGCATCTGTTGTCTCCAGATTTTTTAATGATTGCCATTCTAACTGGCGTGAGATCCTATCTCAATGTAGTTTTGATTTGCATTTCTCTAATGACCAGTGATGATGAGGACTTTTTCATATGTTTATTCACCTAATTATCTTAAATATTTCCTCCACATACATTGACAGCCATATCAGAAAGTGTTCTCACTTTTGCTTCAATGATCAAACATGAGGAATAAGTCTTACATTTACTCAAACCTTTGCTTGCTGTGTCCTTCCTTTCCTTTCAGTTTCCAGGTTGATTCCTTCTTTTATCATTCTTTTTCTTTTTAGAGAATTTCCTTTAGTTTTTTTAGCATGGGTTTCCTGGTGACAAATTCTCTTACTTTTTTTTCCCTTTAAATCCAATAATACCTTGCTTTTCCTTTTTTCTTGAAGGATCAATTTTCTCTGGACATACGATTCTCTGTCAACACTTTTTTCTTTCTGCACTTGAAAAATTCTATGCCACTTTGCTCTGAACACCAGAGATTTGGATGAGCAATCCACTGTCTTTATTTTTTATCCTACAGGTAAAATGTTTCTCTCTTGCTGCCTTCCAGATTTTTTGTTTTGTGTTTAGTTTCCAGGAAAATTTGACTATCATGTTTGTCGATGTGGATTTCTTTGGGTTTATCCATCCTGTGTGGTATTTGCTTAGCTTGTTTTTTGTTTTTGTTTTGAGACAGGGTTTCACTCTATCTCCCAGGCTGGAGTGTGGTGGCGCAATCATGGCTCACTGCACCCTCCAGGAAGAGGAGACCTCCTGGGCTCAAGTGATCCACCCACCTCAGCCTCCCAAGTAGCTGGGACTACAGGTGCATATCACCATCCCTGAATAACTTTTTGTATTTTTAGTAGAGATGGGGTTTCACCATGTTGACCAGGCTGGTTTCCAACTCCTAGGCTCAAGAAATCCACCCACCTCAGCTTCCCAAAGTCCTGGGATTACAGGCACAAGCAACTGTGCCCAGCCTTGCTTAGCCCTCTTGATTCAGTCAACTTATATCTTTTGCCAAATTTGACACATATTTGCAGCCCTTATTCTTTGAGTATTTTTTCAGCCCTGACCTCCTTTTGTGACTTCAATGACATGAAAGTTAGTTTTTTTTATTATGGTTAAACAGCTCCCTGAGGCTCTATTTGTTTTTTGGGGTTCTGATTTATCTGGGTTATCCAGGTTAGATGATTCCAGCTCACAGATTTCTTCCCTTGTGAGCTCCATGCCGTGTTTGAGGCTCCTCTTTATATAATCTATTTCTTTGCTGAGGCTTTCCATTTTTTCTTTGGTTCCAAATGTGTTTGTAACATTTCTGCCAGTCTGGACAACATGGCAAGACACCATCTCTACAAAAAATACAAATATTAGCTGAGCATGGTGGCATGTGCCTGTAGTCCCAGCTGCTCAGGAGTGTGAGGTGAGAAAATCACTGGAGAATCGCTTGAGCTGGGAGGTCAAGGCTGCAGTGAGCCAAAATTGTTTTACTGCATTAAAGCCTGGGTGGCAAGATATGACCCTGTCTCTAAACAAAATCAAAACCAACAACAACAACAAAAATTTCCATTATGTTGCTGTTGGCATCTATTGATTGCCTTTTCATTTGGTTTGAGATCTTCCTGGTTCTGGGCCATGAGTGATTTTCAGAGATTTTGTTGTTGTTATTGTTTTGAGGTTTTTTTTTTTCAAGGTCTCACTCTGCCACCTAGGCTGGAGTGCAGTGGCACGATCACAGCTCACCGCAGCCTTATCTTCCCAGGCTCCAGCGATCTCCTGCTTCAGTCGCCTGAGTAGCTGAGATCACAGACATGTACCACAACGTCTGCTTAATTTTTTTATTTTTTGTAGAGATATGTTCTCCCCATGTTGTCCAGGCTGGTCTCAAACTCCTGAGCTCAAGTAATCCACCCATCTCAGCCTCCCAAAGTGCTGGGATTGCAGGTGTCAGCTGCAGAACTGGACACCATGAATGATTTTCTATTGAAACCTGGACATTTTCAGTATTCTGTTACAAGACTTCTGTATATTATGAAACCTGCTTTAGCTAATTGCCTCTGATAATGCATTAGCAGGGTAAGTGAGGATGCTGCCCCATTGCTGCCAGGTGGGGTTAGAAATCCAAGTTCTCAGCCAGGTGCGATGGCTCACACCTGTAATCCTAGCACTTTGGGAGGCCAAGATGGGTGGATCATCTGAGGTCAGGAGTTCAAGACCAGCCTGGCCAACCAGAAGAATCACTTGATCCCAGGAGGCAGAGACTGCAATGAGCTGAGATTGTGCCACTGCACTCCAGCCTAGGGGATAGAGCAAGACTCTGTCTCACAAAAGAAAAAAAAGAAATCCAAGTTCTCCACTTGGCCTTTGTTGGTGGATGAGCTGGGGGAGTGCTTTGTTACTGCTCAGGTGGGGTGAAAGTCCCAGCTCCATACTTGGCCTTCTCTGATGGTGCCCTGGCAGGGAGGTTGGAGAACCTTGTTGTAACCTGTTGAGAGCTGATGTCTAGGCTCTCCACTCGGCCTTCACTGGCATGGGTACGGCCACAGATTTTTCTGAGGTGCTTGGCTAGGGGAGAATAATTATTGTCTGAAAAGTTTCTTGACAGGCGGCCTCTTTTCTGGTTCTTTGGCAAGAAAGCAGGTCTTTGTGGGGTTTTAAAAAAATGACTATGCCCTTTGGTGTTCTGGCTGCTGGCATCTTTAGCTCTGAGTCTAGGATACAGGAGGCAAATTCAAACAAAGGAATGAAATCCCAGCAAACTCATCACATGGTGTTCCTTGGGTCCTGGGGCCTGAGGAGACCTGACTTCTTCTTCCATCCTTTCAGCTCTCCTCCTTCTTGTCTTATGTATCATGCTTAGAGTTTTACATTATGCTTGGTGGGATGCAGTGTCTGTTACATCTTCCCAGTTGCAGACAACTTTTAAATTTAAGTTTACATTTTTATCTCTTGTTGAGATTGATGAGATAATTTTATTCCTTGTTCATAGTACACTTTCATTGTTCGTGCAAAGCCTTCTTTATTTTATATAAACTATACATGTGAGCCAGGAACAGTGGCTCATGCCGTGATCCCAGCACTTTGGAAGGCTGAGGTGGGAGGATCACTTGCACCTGGGATGGGGAAGTTTGCAGTGAGCCGGATTGTGCCACCACACTCCAGCTAAGACCCTTTCTCAAAACAAAATAAAACAAAACTATATATGTGTATGAATGCAAGAAAATTCTTCTTAATTCCTCCCCAACACCCCACACAAAGGCTTCCACTGTAATATACTCAGTATGTGCCCCTAAATCTGTGTGTATCCTCAACAAGTGTATAGCTGTTTGCTGTTGTTGTGTGTGCATTTTAACTTTGCTGTTGTGTGCATTTAAATTTGCTGTTGTTGTGTGCCTTTTAAATTTTCTGTGCATATCCTCAACAAGTGTATAGCTTTTTGCTGTTGTATGTGCATTTTAAATTTGCTGTTGTTGTGTGTGCATTTTAAATTTACACAAATACTATGTCAGACATCCCATTTTATTTCTCTCTCTTTTTACTAAAAACTAAGTCTTTTATTTTTTTCAGATGGATTCTCACTCTATCACCCAAGCTGGAGTGCAGTGGTGCAATTTTGGCTCACTGCAACCTCCGCCTCCCAAGTTCAAGCAATTCTCCTGCCTCAGCCCTCCCAGTAGCTGGGATTACAGGTATGCATCACCATGCCCAGTGAATTTTCATATTTTTAGTAGAGACAGGGTTTTGCCATGTTGTTCAGGCTGGTCTCCAACTCCTGAACTCAGGAGTTCTGCCCCCCTTGGCCTCCCAAAGTGCTGGGATTACAGGCATGAGCCACAGCACCCAGCCTCTAAACTAAGTCTTTTTGGTTTGACCCATGCTGCCCGGCAGACGTCAGAGCCTCCTCTAACCACGTGTGTTCCACTGCTTTTTACTTATCCTAGAGAGGGCCCCTGGGTTGCCTCCAACCCTCGGCTGCTGCAGGAACACCTTGGGCATGCTCCCCTGTAGACCTAGTGCAGTGTGCTTTGGGGTTTACGCCACTGAGTGGGAGCTGCTGGGTCATGGGCACCCACTTTCATCATTGCTCCAAGCTCTGGCAAATTGCTTTCTGAGAGGTCAGTTCCACTTTACACTCCAGCCAGCAGTGTCTGCGAAATCCTCCTGGGAAGATGAATTAAAACAACTTTGGGAATTTTTTTGGTAAAGCAGAAATTATTTTGGCAAAGTGAGCAACTGCCCTCTAAGTCACATCTGGGCTTGTGAATCACAAGTTGATATAACCAAAAATGGGCCTGGATTTCTCCTGGTGATCAGGAGGGTGTCCTGACCAGTCCCACAGTGGGGCACTGAGGTATAGGGTAGGGAAACATCCAGAAGCAGAGAGAGACTCGAACCTCAGAGAGCTCAGGAGAGCAATAGCTTGCTGGGGATTTGGCATGAGTGGAAGGCAAAGGAGACAGCTTCTAGTAGAGAGCCCAGCACACAGTAGGTGCTCAATTAATATTTATCAACAAAATGAATGAAGGAAGGAAAGAATGCTTGGCCTGGGGCTGGAGATCTGTGCTGCTGGGAATCCCAACCTCTGTTTTCCACATTGGCTCAGCCAGCTGGAGGCACACACCTGTGAAGACAACCAGTGTCCGGAGGCCCTCAAAGCACCCTGTCTGCGGTCCCTCTGCCCTTGTTTTCCCATCATTCATTCATAAAAGGCTGCCAGACACCTAACTGGGCCAGGCCCTGTGCCAAGCTCCTGGGGATTGAGAAGGGAATGATCCAGTCTGCGACCCCAGGAAATTCACAGTTTAGCATTCTCAAGTCAGTGTGGATCCCTCAGCCTGGGGAGTTCCTCCCACACTTGGCCTTGCTCCTGGGAGCACTGGAGCTGCTCCCCGATCTTCCAGCATAAACCAGCACCTTCCACTTCCCCATACACTGAATTCTCCTCCAGTGGATTGCCTGGACTTTGCTTTTGAAGTCTTTAGCACAATTTCAGTATCTATTTATTTTTGTGATATAAATATTTTTAATTTAATTTGTCAACTTATGACTGTTTATTCACAACTGCGTGTGTCTCTCTGGCATATAACCAGTGCTCCCTGAGTACTGGTGGGATGACTGCCACATGAATAGGGGCTGAAATTGAGGTGCATCTGGTTTCCCAAGGAGAGAGTGACCACACCTCTGTCTGGGGCCAGGAGGGAGGGCTTCCTGGTGGCTGTGACCCCAGAGCAGATTGCCAGCTGGATAAGGAAGTTCCAGGCAGAAGGAATTGCATGGCATGTCCAGGGAACTGGCAGTCATTCTGGAAGGTGTGTGGATGTGATAATGTTGAAGATAAGCAGGTCAGAACTTACACTGGGACATGTAGGTTTTTTTTTTTTTTAACTTTTTATTAAAGGGTAACATATGTGGCCAGTCATGGTGGCTCACACCTGTAATCCCAGCACTTTGGAAGACTGAGGCAGGCTGATCACCTGAGGTTGGGGCTTCAAAACCAGCCTGACCAACATGGTGAAACGTTGTCTCTACTAAAAACACAAAATTAGCCAAGGTAGTGCACACCTGTCATCCCAGCTACTGGGGAGGCTGAGGCAGGGGAATTGCTTGAACCTGGGAGGCGGAGGTTACAGTGAACCCAGATGGTGCCACTGAACGCTACCCTGGGTGATAGAAAGAGACTTCATCTTAAAAAAAATAGAGTAACATATGCAAAGAAAAGTAGTCATATCTTGTCTCCAGCTGATGAATTTCCACTGATTAAACACAGCTGTGAAACCAGTGCCCAGGTCCAGAGGCAGGATGGTACTAGTCCCTGAGAAATCCTCCCATGCCCCCCCAGGCACGATTCTTCCTTTCCCCCCAAGAATAACCACTATCCTGATTTCATCTCTTTTTGAAGTTCACATAAATGGAATCACACAATGTGTGCAATTTTCTTTGTTAGTCTGTTGCATTTTCATAAAGAAATACCCAGGCCGGTTACCCTGACTCACACCTGTAATCCCAGCACTTTGGGAGGCCAAGGCAGGAGGATCACTTGAATCCAGAAGTTGGAGACCAGCCTGGGCAACAAGGTGAGACCTGTCTCTACCAAAAATGCAAAAATTAGCTGAGTGTGGTGGTCTGTGCCTGTAGTCCCAACTACTCAGGAGGCTGAGGCAAAAGGACCACTTGAGCTCAGAGGTAGAGGCTGCAGGGATCCATGTTCATGCCACTGCACTCCAGACTGGGTGACAGAGTAAGACCAAAAAAAAAAAAAAAAAAGAGAGAGAAAAAAACAAACAAAAATCTCCACAAGTAATCAGTGATAAGGACCATAGACTTGGGATCTTTATAAATTATCCAGCCTCAGGTATTTCTTCTATTGAAAGGGCAGATTTGAAGCTGACAAAATTTCCTTCTAAGTTTTCTGGTCTGAAGTGCACTTCAATCATCTGCACATATTCCATTTTACAATTAGCTCACACACATGTTTGCTGAAAGCTGGAAGGTAAAATGTGCTCATTATACAATGCCATACTTCACAGGTTGCAAAACATTTCCTCATAGATTTTTTCATTTAACCTTAAAGTAACTCAGTGAGGTAAGCAGGGGAAAATTCACAATTTTCTGGTAAGGAAATTGGTATCCTGAGTCAAAGGAGGATCCAGACTTCTGGTTTTCATTCAGTGCTATTTAATTACATCATACCTACCCTACAGTGACAGTAAATAACCTGCAATGTCACATAGAGGGAGGGGATATTGCTGAAGAGTTAAGAGCAAATATTTTTATTTTATTTTGAGACAGAGTCTTTCTCTGTAGCCCAGGCTGGAGTGTAGTGGCATGGTCTTGGCTGACTGCAGCCTCTGCCTCCCAGATTTCAGCGATTCTCATGCCTCACTCTTCTGAGTAGCTGGGTTTACAAGCATGCGCCACCACACCC
>NW_022440199.1:0-7614 GCF_009761245.1 Sapajus apella
TTACATCCTATAGTCTAAATCACCCTGGAATATCCAAACGCAGATTATAAAAGGAACGTGTTTCTAACTCCATGAATGTAAACATAGAGGCAACTTCCTAAGTTGAACGAACACAAAGCAGAGCGGTTTGAAATAGACGTTTCTCCTGTGTTTTAAATGCAGTCTTACTGCAAGTTCTTATATGCCTGTATACGGCTGGAAATCTCTGTTTCCAGATTCTCCAAAGAAAGGGTTTCTGAACTGTGGCACACACACATTAGTATCTCTGTAAATTGATTCTACAGCTTAACAACCATTCTCGTAGAGAGCTGCGTTTCTGTTTTAGAGCAATATATTTCTCTTTACTGACTATAGTCTCAGTCACTGTGGAATATCAAACCGCAGCTTTTAGAAGAAGCTTGTTTCTAACTCGCTGAATCTAAACACAGATGCAACTTCCTAAGGTGAGTGAACACAAAACAGAGCAGTTTGAAAGAGATGTTTCTCCTGTGTTTTAAACGCAGTCTTACTTCCAGTTCTTATATGCCTGCATATGGCTGAAAATATCTGTTTCCAGATTCTCCAAAGAAACGATTTCTGAACTGCTGCACACACACATCAGTTTAACTCTGTAAGTTGATTGTAGAGCTTGACAACCATTCTGCTAGATAGCTGCGTTTTTGTTTTATTGCCAGATATTTCTCATTACAGCCTATAGTCTCATTCACTCTGGAATATCCAAACTCAGCTTTTAGAAGAAACGGTTTTCTAATTGGCTGTATCTAAACATAGATGCAACTTCCTAAGGTAAACGAATACAAAGCAGAGCAGGTTGAAATAGACGTTTCCCCTGTGTTTTAATCGCAGTCTTACTTCTCGTTCTCATATGCTTGTATATGGCATAAAATACCAGATTCTCCAAAGAAAGATTTCTTAACTGCTGCACACACCCATCACTTTAACTCGGTAAGTTTATTGTCCAGCTTCACAACCATTCTCCTAGATAGCTGCGTTTTGGTTTTAGAGCAAGATATTTCTCATTAGAGCCTATAGTCTCATTCTCTCTAGAATATCCAAACGAAGCTTTTAGAAGAATAGTGTTTCTAACAAGCTGAAGCTAAACATAGATGCAACTTCCTAAGGTCAGCGAACACAAAGTAAAGTACTTTGAACTGGACGTTTCTGCTGTGTTTCAAACGCTGTGTTGCTTCTAGTTCTGATGTGCCTGTATGCTCGTGGAAATATCTGTTTCCAGATTCTCCAAAAAAAAGATTTCTGAACTGCTGCAGACACACATCAGCTTAACTCTGTAAACTGATTATACAGCTTGACAACCATTCTGCTATATAGCTGTGTTTTTCTTTTAGAGCAAGATATTTCTCATTACAGCCTACAGTCTCATTCACTCTGAAATATTCGAAAGCACATTTTAGAAGAAACGTGTTTCTAACTCGCTGAATCTACACATAGATGCCATTTCCTAAGGTGAAGGAACACAAAGCAGAACAGTTTGAACTAGACGTTTCTCCTGTGTTTTAAACGCAGTCTTACTGTTAGTTCTCATATGCCTGTATATGGCTGGAAATATCTGTTTCTAGATTATCCAAAGAAAGCATTTCTGAGCTGCTGCACACACACATGAGTTTAACTCTTTGAGTTGATTCTACAGCTTAACAACCATTCTGCTATGTAGCTGCGTTTTTGCTTTAGATCAATAAATTTCTCATTACAGCCTATAGTCTCTGTCACTCTGGAATATCCAAACACAGATTTTAGAAGAAACGGTTTTCTAACTCTCTGAATCTAAACATAGATGCAACTTCCTAAGGTGAGTGAACCCAAACAGAGCAGTTTGAATGACATGTTTCTCCTGTGTTTTAAACGCAGTCTTACTGCCACTTCTTATATGCCTGTATACGTCTGGAAATATCTCCTTACCTATTGTGAAAAGAAAGGATTTCTGAACTGCTGCACTTACACATCATTTTAACTCTGTAAGTTGATTGTACAGCTTAACAACCATTCTGCTAGATAGCTGCGTTTTTGTTTTAGACCAACATATTTCTCTTTACAGCCTATAGTCTCATTTACTCTGGCATATCCAAACGCAGCTATTAGAAGAAATGTGTTTCTAACTCGCTCATTCTGAACATAGAGCCAGCTACCTAAGGTGAACGAACACAAAGCAGAGCAGTTTGAACGAGATGTTTCTCCTGTGTTTAAAACGCAGTCTTACTGCCAGTTCTTATATGCCTGCATATGGCTGGAAATATCTGTTTGCAGATTCTCCAAAGAAACGATTTCTGAACTGCGGCACACACAATTCAGTTTAACTCTGTAGGTTGATTGTACAGATTGACAACCATCCTGCTAGATAGCTGCGTTTTTGTTTTAGAGCAAGATATTTCTCTTTACATCCTATAGTCTATTTAACTCTGGAATATCCAAACGCAGATTATAAAAGAAACGTGTTTCTAACTCGCTGAATCTAAACTTAGAGGCAACTTCCTAAGGTGAACGAACACAAAGCAGAGCAGTTTGAAATAGACGTTTCTCCTGTGTTTTAAATGCAGTCTTACTGCAAGTTCTTATATGCCTGTATACGGCTGGAAATCTCTGTTTCCAGATTCTCCAAAGAAAGGGTTTCTGAACTGTGGCACACACACATTAGTTTATCTCTGTAAATTGATTCTACAGCTTAACAACCATTCTCCTAGAGAGCTGCGTTTCTGTTTTAGAGCAATATATTTCTCTTTACTGACTATAGTCTCAGTCACTGTGGAATAACAAACCGCAGCTTTTAGAAGAAGCTTGTTTCTAACTCGCTGAATCTAAACACAGATGCAACTTCCTAAGGTGAGTGAACACAAAACAGAGCAGTTTGAAAGAGATGTTTCTCCTGTGTTTTAAACGCAGTCTTACTTCCAGTTCTTATGTGCCTGCATATGGCTGGAAATATCTGTTTCGAGATTCTCCAAAGAAACGATTTCTGAACTGCTGCACACAGACATCACTTTAACTCTGTAAGCTGATTGTACAGCTAGGCAAACATTCTGGTACATAGCTGCATTTTTGTTTTAGAGCAAGATATTTCGGATTACATCTTATAGTCTCATTCACGAAGGAAAATCCAAACGCAGATTGCAGAAGAAACGTGTTTCTAACTCGCTGAATCTAAACAAAGATGCAACTTCTTAAGGTGAACGAACAGAAAGCAGAGCAGTTTGAACTAAACTTTTCCCCTAGTTTTAAACACAGTCTTATGGCTGGTTTTTACATGCCTGTACATGGCTGGAAATATCTGTTTCCAGGTTCTCCAAAGAAAGGATTTCTGAACTGCTGCACACACACATCAGTTTAAATCTGTAAGTTGAGTGTACAGCCTGACAACGATTCTGCTAGATAGCTGCGTTTTTGTTTTATTGCCAGATATTTCTCATTACAGCCTATAGTCTCATTCACTCTGGAATATCCAAACTCAGCTTTTAGAAGAAACGGTTTTCTAACTGGCTGTATCTAAACATAGATGCAACTTCCTAAGGTAAACGAACACAAAGCAGAGCAGTTTGAAATAGACGTTTCCGCTGTGTTTTAATCACAGTCTTACTTCTCGTTCTCATATGCCTGTATATGGCCTAAAATACCAGATTCTCCAAAGAAAAGATTTCTTAACTACTGCACACACCCATCACTTTAACTCTGTAAGTTGATTGTGCAGCTTCACAACCATTCTCCTAGATAGCTGCGTTTTTGTTTTAGAGCAAGGTATTTCTCATTGGAGCCTATAGTCTCATTCTCTCTAGAATATCCAAACGCAGCTTTTAGAAGAAAAGTGTTTCTAACAAACTGAAGCTAAACATAGATGCAACTTCCTAAGGTGAGCGAACACAAAGCAAAGCAGTTTGAACTAGACGTTTCTGCTGTGTTTCAAAGGCAGTGTTACTTCCAGTTCTGATGTGCCTGTATGGTGGTGGAAATATCTGTTTCCAGATTCTCCAAAGAAAAGATTTCTGAACTGCTGCACACACACATCAGCTTAACTCTGTAAACTGATTATACAGCTTGACAACCATTCTGCTATATAGCTGTGTTTTTATTTTAGAGCAAGATATTTCTCATTACAGCCTATAGTCTCAGTCACTCTGGAATATCCAATCGCAGATTTCAGAAGAAACGTTTTTGTAACTCGCTGAATCGAAACACAGATGCAACTTCCTTAGGTGAGCGAACACAAAGCAGAGCAGTTTGAACTCGACGTCTCTCCTGTGTTTTAAGGAGAGTCCTACTGCTAGTTCTCATATGCCTGTATATGGTTTGAAATATCTGTTTGCAGATTCTCCAAAGAAACTATTTCTGAACTGCGGCTCACACAATTCAGTTTAACTCTGTAAGTTGATTGTAGAGCTTGACAACCATTCTGCTAGATAGTTGCGTTTTTGTTTTAGAGCAAGATATTTCTCATTGCATCCTATAGTCTAATTCACTCTGGAATATCCAAACGCAGATTATAAAAGAAACGTGTTTCTAACTCGCTGAATCTAAACATAGAGGCAACGTCCTAAGGTGAACGAACACAAAGCAGAGCAGTTTCAACTGGACGTTTCTGCTGTGTTTCAAACGCAGTGTTACTTCTTGTTGTGATGTGCTTGTATGCTGGTGGAAATATCTGTTTCCAGATTCTCCAAAGAAAAGATTTCTGAACTGCTGCACACACACATCAGCTTAACTCTGTACATTGATTATATAGGTGGACAACCATTCTGCTGGATAGCTGTGTTTTTCTTTTAGAGCAAGATATTTCTCATTACAGCCTGCAGGTTCATTCACTCTAAAATATCCAAAAGCACCATTTAGAAGAAACGTGTTTCTAACTCGCTGAATCTACACATAAATGCAATATCATAAGGTGAAGGAACACAAAGCAGAGCAGTTTGAACTAGACGTTTCTCCTGTATTTTAAAAACAGTCTTACTACTGGTTCTCATACGCCGGTATATGACTGAAAATATCTGTTTCCAGATTCTCCAAAGAAAGCATTTCTGACTTTCTGCACACACACATCAGTTTAACTCTGTAAGTTGATTGTACAGCTTAACATCAATTGTGTTAGATAGCTGCGTTTTTGTTTTATAGCAAGATATTTCTCATTACAGCCTGTACTCTCAGTCACTCTGGAATATCCAAAAGAACTTTTAGAAGAAATGTGTTTCTAACTCGCTGATTTTAAACATAGATGCAAATTCCTAAGGTGAGCGAACACAAAGCAGAGCAGTTTGAACGAGATGTTTCTCTGTGTTTTAAACGCAGACTTACTGCCAGTTCTTTTATGCCTGTATATGGCTGGAAATAGATGTTTCCAGATTCTCCAAAGAAACGATTTCTGAACTGCTGCACAAACACATCAGTTTAACTCTGTAAGTTGATTGTACAGCTTGACAACCATTCTGCTAGATAGCTGCGTTTTTGTTTTAGAGCATTATATTTCTCATTGCAGCCTACAGTCTAAGTCATCTGTAATATCCAAACGCAGCTTTTACAAGAAACGTGTTTCTATCTCGCTAAATCAAAACATAGAGCCAACTTGCTAAGGTGAGTGAACACAAAGCAGAGTAGTTTGAACTAGACGTTTCTCCTGTATTTTAAAAGCAGTCTTACTGCTGTTTCTCATATGCCAGTATATGACTGGAAATATCTCTTTCCAGATTCTCCAAAGAAAGCATTTCCGACCTTCTGCACACACACATCAGTTTAACTCTGTAAGTTGATTGTACAGCTTAACATCAATTCTTCTAGATAGCTGCGTTTTTGTTTTATAGCAAGATATTTCTCATTACAGCCTGTACTCTCAGTCACTCTGGAATATCCAAAAGAACTTTTAGAAGAAATGTGTTTCTAACTCGCTGATTCTAAACATAGATGCAAATTCCTAAGGTGAGCGAACACCAAGCAGAGCAGTTTGAACGAGATGTTTCTCCTGTGTTTTAAACGCAGTCTTACTGCCATTTCTCATATGCCTGTATATGGCTGGAAATAGATGTTTCCAGATTCTCCAAAGAACGATTTCTGAACTGCTGCACACACACATCAGTTTAACTCTGTAACTTGATTGTACAGATTGACAACCATTCTGCTAGATAGCTGGGTTTTTGTTTTAGAGGAAGATATTTCTCATTACATCCTATAGTCTCAGTCACTCTGGAATATCCAAACGCAGATTTTAGAACAAACGTGTTTGTAACTCGCTGAATTGAAACACAGATGCAACTCTCTTAGGTGAGGGTACACAAAGCAGAGCAGTTTGAACTCGACGTCTCTCCTGTGTTTTAAAGGCAGTCTTACTGCTAGTTCTCATATGCCTGTATATGGGTGGAAATATCGGTTTCCAGATTCTAAAAAGAAAGCATTTCTGAACTGTTTCACACACACATCTGTTTAACTCTGTAAGTTGATTGTACAGATTGACAACCATTCTGCTAGATAGCTGCGTTTTTGTTTTAGAGCAAGATATTTCTCTTTACATCCTATAGTCTAATTCACTCTGGAATATCCAAACGCAGATTATAAAGGAAACGTGTTTCCAACTCGCTGAATGTAAACATAGAGGCAACGTCCTAAAGTGAACGAACATTAAGCAGAGTAGTTTGAACGAGATGTTTCTCCTGTGTTTTAAAGGCAGTCTTACTCCTAGAACTTTTAGAAGAAATCTGTTTCTAACTTGCTGAATCTAAACATAGATGCAAATTCCTAAGGTGAGCGAATATAAAGCAGAGCAGTTTGAACGAGATGTTTCTCCTTTGTTTTAAAGGCAGTCTTACTCCTAGTTCCTATAAGCCTGTATATGGCTGGAAATATCTGTTTCCAGATTCTCCAAAGAAAGCATTTCTGAACTGCTGCTCTCACACATCAGTTTAATTCTGTAAGTTGATTGCACAGCTTAACAACGATTCTGCTAGATACATGCTTTTTTGTTTTAGAGGAAGATATTTCTCATTACAGCCTATAGTCTCATTAACTCTGGCTTATCCAAACGGAGCTATTAGAAGAAACGTGTTTCTAACTCGCTCAGTCTGAACATAGAGCCAGCTTCCTAAGGTGAACGAACTCAATGCAGAGCAGTTTGAAATAGGCGTTTCTCCTGGGTTTTAAACGTAGTCTTACTGCTTGTACTCCTATGCCTGAATATGACTGAAAATATCAGTTTCCAGATTCTCCAAAGAAAGGATTTCTCAACTGCTGCACACACACATCAGTTTTAATCTGTAAGTTGATTGTGCAGCTTAACAACCGTTCTCCTAGATAGCTGCGTTTCTGTTTAGACCAACATATTTCTCTTTACAGCCTGTAGTCTCAGTCACTCTGGAATATCCGAACTCAGCTTTTAGAAGAAACGGTTTTCTAACTGGCTGTATGTAAACATAGATGCAACTTCCTGAGGTAAACGAACACAAACCAGAGCAGTTTGAAATAGACGATTCCCCTGTGTTTTAATCGCAGTCTTACTTCTCGTTCTCCTATGCCTGTATATGGCTTAAAATACCAGATTCTCCAAAGAAAAGATTTCTTAACTGCTGCACAAACACATGAGCTTAACTCTGTAAATTAATTATACAGCTTCACAACCATTCTCCTATATAG
>NW_022440200.1:0-3764 GCF_009761245.1 Sapajus apella
TGGCCCTGGGTGTCTAAAGCTGCTGCCAGTAGGATGGGGAGATGACAGCCCTTCTTCAGGGTCTTCGGAGGGGACTCAGTGACAGGGAGCAATGAAAGAGTCCAGTCCAGTAGTGATGCCTGACTCAAATGATACCCAACCAAATTCCTTCAGCTCTCAGGGCCTCCGCAGGAAATAGCTGAAACCACTGAGGCCAGTGACTGAGGGACATCACTCCAGTGCACACTACTCCCTTGGCATAACCAGGGAGGGCTGCCCACGAGCTGTGGCCTACAGCGGAGACTTGCAGCCCCTGGTCCCCTGCAGCCTGGAGTGGGGGGCGCTGGGGGAACAAATATCACCCTAATCTCCTCCTGGCCATGGCTCTCCAGCTGGTCCTCTTGTGGGCTGAGGGGCCTGGGGGTGCAGCAGGTGGAGCTTAGCTTTCTGGCAAAGCAGGAAGGTCAGGAATGCAGACATGCAGACGGGGTCTGCAGGGCAAGCTGACAAAGCGCAACACACGTGGTCTCTTTGGCCAGAACACCTCTTCTAGCCTCATCACCACATGTGGCACCTCATTTGCCTTAGAATCTGCCAGCACACTTTCTTTTTTTTTTTTTTTTGAGACAGGGTCTCACTCCATGCCAGGGCAGTAGATGATCTTGGCTCACTGCAGCCTCAACATCCCATACTCAAGGGATCCTCCCACCTAAACCCACGCCCTCATCCCCGCTTCAGTAGCTGGAACCGTAGGTGCACAACCATGCTTGGCTAATTTTAGGGTTTTTGGTTTTTTGGTTTTTTTTTTTTTTGGAGACAGGCTCTTTCTCTGCTGGAAAGCGGTGGCTCAGTCTCAGCTCCACTCTGCAATCTCCACCTCCCAGTTTCAAGCGATTCTCATACCTCAGGGTCCTCTTCCTCCTGGTGTTAGAGTCACCTTTCAAAACCTAATTCCGGCCAGGTGCAGTGGCTTACATCTGTAATCCCAGCACTTTGGGAGGTCGAGGAGGGCGGGTCACAAGGTCAAGAGATCAAGACCCTCCTGGCCAACATGGTAAAACCCCGTCTCTACTAAAAATACAAAACTTAGCTGGGAGAGGTGGCTCACGCCTGTAATCCCAGCACTTTGGGAGGCCAAGGTGAGCAAATCACGAGGTCAGGAGTTTGAGACCAGCCTGGCTAACATGAAACCCTGTCTCTACTAAAAATATAAAAATTAGCTGGGTGTGGTGGTGCATGCCTGTAATCCCAGCTACTCTGGAGGCTGAGGCAAGAGAATCACTTGAACCTGGAAGGCAGAGGTTACAGTGAGCCAAGATCGTGCCATTGTACTCCAGCCTGGGTGACAGAGCAAGACTCTGTCTTGGGGGAAAGAAAAAATTAGTCAGGAGTGGTGGTGCATGACTGTAATCCCAACTACTTGGGAGGCAGAGGCAGGAGAATCACTTGAACCCAGGAGCCGGAGGCTGCAGTGAGCTGAGATTGCACCACTGCACTCCAGCCTGGGTGACAGAGCAAGACTGCGTCTCAAAAATAAATAAATAAAATAAAAATTAAAACATTTAAAAAATGAAACAGTCATCCCTAGTCCTCTGAGTCACATCACCTGTGTTTCTCCCTGGTACTGCACAAAGTCTGAAACATTCTTCTTTGCGGATCTGTTGACTTGCTTATTGTCCATCTTACTCCCCTCTCAGGGAGGGACAAGCTTGTCTCCAGATCCAGAATAAGGCTTGACACAGAGAGGGTGCTGAAGTTTGATTGTCTGCACAGAGAGGCCACAAGAGTGCCTGCCATTTACCTTGCACTTTACACTATTGGGTCACGTCATCCTCCCAGCGACCCTGCAAAGGGGAAACTGAGGCTCTGAAAGATGAAACAACTAGAGTTAGGTCAACTGGTGAGTAAGATATGGAGATTTGAATCCATGCCTGCCTGATCAAGAACCTATATATACAATCAATGCTCCTGGGGAGAGGAATTGGGGGTGTCCTGAAGACATCAGGAGTCCTAAAGATAGGTGGGTAGGACCCTGAGGGCAATGAGGGGCTTTGCTGGAATGGGACAAGAAGCCATGGGACCTAGGTGCAGGAAATGTTTGGGCCGCTCAAATGTTCTTGAGGTTCTTGGGTTTCTTTTTCTTTTTCTTTTTTTTTCTTTTTTTTTTTTTTTTTTTTTTGAGACAGAGTCTCACTCTGTCACCCAGGCTGGAGTGCAGTGGCATGATCTTGGCTCACTGCAACCTCCGCCTCCCAGGTTCAAGAGAATCTCCTGTCTCAGCCTCCCAAATAGCTGGGACTACAGGTGCATGCCACCACACTCAGGTAATTTTTGTATTTTTTTTTTTTTTGAGACGGAGTTTTTGCTCTTGTTACCCAGGTTGGAGTGCAATGGCGCGATCTCGGCTCACTGCAACCTCCGCCTCCCGGGTTCAAGCAATTCTCCTGCCTCAGCCTCCTGAGTAGCTGGGACTACAGGCGTGTGCCACCATGCCCAGCTAATTTTTGTATTTTTAGTAGAGACGGGGTTTCTCCTTGTTGACCAGGATGGTCTCGATCAATTGACCTCGTGATCCACCCGCCTCGGCCTCCCAAAGTGCTGGGATTACAGGCGTAAGCCACCGCACCCGGCCTAATTTTTGTATTTTTAGTAGAGATCGTGTTTCACCATGTTGGCCAGGATGACCTCAATCTATTGACCTCATGATCTGTCCGCCTTGGTTTCCCAAAGTGGTGAGATTACAGGCATGAGCTATCATGCCTCACCGTGCCTGGCAGAGGTTCCTGGATTCTTGAAGCCCAAAGAAGGTAAAGGACTTGGCCAAGGTTACACAGCCAGCCAGCAGCAGAGCCAGAACTTGAACTCAGGGCTCCTGATGCCTTGTTAAGGGATTGGCTGGACAGGGTGACAGCAGCTGCATGATGAATGTTCTGTCTCAGGAGGTAGCACTGCAGTGGTTGTTTTCTAGCATTATATCATACTGGCTACGTCTTGTACCAGCTAAGTGAATTGAGAAAATTCTGCTGAGCGCGGTGGCTCACGCCTGTAATCCCAGCACTTTTGGGAGGATGAGGCGAGCAGATTGCTTGAGGCCAGGAGTTCAAGACCAGCCTAACCAACAATGTGAAAACCAGTCTCTGATAAAAATACAAAAAATTAGCTGGATATGGTGGTGCATGCCTGTATTCCAGCTACTCAGGAGGCTGAGGCACAAGAGTGGCTTGAACCGGGGAGGGAGATGCTGCAGTGAGTCGAGATCACCCATTGCACTCCAGCCTGGGCGACAGAGTAGGTCTCTGTCTCAAAAAATAAAATAAATAGCCGGGCGCGGTGGCTCAAGCCTGTAATCCCAGCACTTTGGGAGGCCAAGGCAGGTGGATCACGAGGTCAAGAGATCGAGACCATCCCGGTCAACATGGTGAAACCCCGTCTCTACTAAAAATACAAAAAATTAGCTGGGCATGGTGGTGCGTGCCTGTAATCCCAGCTACTCAGGAGGCTGAGGCAGGAGAATTGCCTGAACCCAGGAGGCGGAGGTTGCGGTGAGCCAAGATCGCGCCATTGCACTCCAACCTGGGTAACATGAGTGAAACTCCGTCTCAAATAAATAAATAAATAAATAAATAAAATAAAATAAAATAAAATAAACAGGGAAGGCTGGGCTCGGTGGCTCATGCCTGTAATCCCAGCACTTTGGGAGGCCGAGGTGGTGGATCACTTGAGGTCAGGAGTTTGAGGCCAGCCTGGCCAACATGGTGAAACTCTGTCTCTACCAAAAATACAAA
>NW_022440200.1:3864-4845 GCF_009761245.1 Sapajus apella
AAAAAAAAAAAAAAAAAAAAAAAAAAAAAAAAAAAAAATTAACTGGGCATGGTGGTGCGTGCTGTAATCCCAGCTACTGAGGAGGCAAAGGTTGCAGTGAGCTGAGATTGTGCTACTGCATTCCAGCCTGGGCGACACAGCAAGAATGTCTCAAAGGCCCGGGGTGGTGGCTCACGCCTGTAATCCAAGCACTTCGGAGGCCAAGGTGGGCAGATCACCTGACCTGAGGTCGGGAGTTCAAGACCAGCCTGACCAACATGGTGAAACCCTGTCTTTTTTTTTTTTAAAAGCTTTAAAGAATCTAAAAAAAAAAAAAAAAAAAAGGACCTTCTCAAAAATAAAAATAAACAGGTTACCACTGGGCTGATATTTATGAGGCCCTTAACAGATGCCTGCCACATAGTAAGCACTCAGATATGTGAGACCTTTTCATCATTGTCTGGATTTTTGAGCCCAAGATGGGTGGGGTGGCAGGAGATGGGCTGCTGGTGGGGAGGAGGAGAGCCACCGTGCCATGAGGGCTGACTGTGTGTCAGGTGCTGTGCTGCCTCTCTGAGTTCTGAATGTCTTTGGGAAGCTTCTAGGCTCTGAAGAAATGACTCATAGGGATCGGGTGGGTGGACAGAAGGGAAAGGGGCTGCTCATCAGTTTTGTTTTTGAGACGGAGTCTCACTCTGTTGCCTGGCTGGAGTGCAGTGGTACAATCTCAGCCCACTGCAAGCTTAACCTCCTGGGTTCAAGAGATTCTCGTGCCTCAGCCTCCTGAGTAGCTGGAATTGCAGGCAGCCACCACCACGCCCAGCTAATTTTTGTATTTTTAGTAGAGACGGGGTTTCACCATGTTGGGCAGGCTGGTCTTGAACTCCTGGCCTCAGGTGATCTGCCTGTCTTGGCCTTCCAAAGCATGGGATTACACCTGTAGGTGTGAAGCACTGCTCCCAGCCTCACTCATCAGTTGTTTTTTTTTTTTTTTTTTTTTTT
>NW_022440200.1:4945-7612 GCF_009761245.1 Sapajus apella
TTTTTTTTTTTTTTTTTTTGAGACACAGTCTCTCTCTGTCACCAGGCGCCAGGCTGGAGTGCAGTGGCGCGACCTCAGCTCAGTGTAACCTCCGCCTCCTGGGTTCAAGCAATTCTCCTGCCTCAGCCTCCCGAGTAGCTGGGACTACGGGCGCGCGCCACCATGCTCGGCTAATTTTTTTGTATTTTTAGTAGAGACGGAGTTTCACCGTGTTGGCCAGGATGGTCTCAATCTCTTGACCTCGTGATCCACCCGCCTCGGCCTCCCAAAGTGCTGGGATTACAGGCATGAGCCACCGCGCCCGGCCGTGTGTGGGGGGGAGGGGGGTGGGGGGGGTATGGTGTGTGGGTGTGTGTGTGTATTTTTAGTAGAGATGGGGTTTTACCATATTGGCCAGGATGGTTTTCCAAACTGCTGTGATTACAGGTGTGAGCTACTGCGCCCCACTCATGTTTTAAAGATGAGGGATGGAAGTGATGGCAGCCTGGAGAGGACAATGCTGTCCTAAAGCATCTGTCTCCAAAGACTCTTTACTGAAAGTGGCTGTTATTAAATCCCTCTAATGTGCTACTTACTATGGGCAGTAAAATGATGGACACTAAGTCGGGATTGGAAATGAAATGAACCTATCTTCATGCTTGATAAATCAGGGAGCTCTTCTGCCCTGCCACTCTTCCCCATCTTTTGAGCACAGGCTCAAGAGGTACACTGGCTGACAGCAGACTCCCAGCCCTGTCACTCTGAACTGGGTGACTGTGGATACATCTCTTACTGCTCCAGGCCGCGGCCTCCTCATCTGCAAATCAGGAATGATGATAAGACCTAACTGCCAGTGTTGTCCTAAGGAGTAAGTGAGATACTTCACAAAGAGCTCTTAACACAGTGCCTGGCCCAAAGAAAACAAACACACACAAAGTTGAGTGTGATTATTTTTACTGCTGTATCATCCAGCCACTTCCTGTTTCACAGAAATGTCAAGGTGATTCACACTGCAATGAAAACCAAAAAAAAAAGAATAGCTGACCCCTTTTCAGTGCCTGTGAGTGTGAAAACACAAATGACGTAAGTTATGTTTTTCAGAGGCACAGCAATGTGGCATAGGCCACTTGTTGCCATCCACCAAATGAGCCAGCCCAGGGGGAGCTGTATTGAGCTGTGTGTGACTGAGCTCCTGTGGTGTGCTCTGTCACCCAAGAAAGAGCCTAATTACAGCCATGTCATCAGTGCCACAAGGAGGGACAAATGTTGGACTGGATCACATGAAGGTGTGATCTTTTTCTCTTCTTTTTAGACACGGTCTCACTCTGTCGCCCAGGCTGGAGTGCAGTGGCAGGATCTCTGCTCTCTGCAACCTCTGCCTCCCAGGTTCAAGCAATTCTCCTGTCTCAGCCTCTTGAGTAGCTGGAACTACAGGCTCACACCACCATGCCTGGCTAATTTTTGTATTTTTAGTAGAGATAGGGGTTTCGCCAATTTGGCCAGGCTAGTCTTGAACTCCTGACCTCAACTAATCTGCCCGTCTCAGCCTCCTAAAGTGCTGGGATTACAGGTGTGAGCTACCAAGGCTGGCTGAAGATATGGTACATTCTATCAGTGAGGGAAGGGTCTGAGAGAGCCCAAGCCTACTGCTCTGCAGACACTGGCCTGTTCACTGTGACTGCTGTGAATAGGCTTTACCACCAACACTTGTGAGCACCTTCTATGTCAAGGACTGTGAAGCATCTGAGATTTTACCCAACTTGCAAGCTAACAAGGTAGCCCATCAGGTTCATGGATGCTGGCAGAATACATGAGTCCTTCACAGAGACTTTATCACTATGCAGCAAACAGCATGAGCACCAGCATATTTCCATCAGTTCCTGTTGACCCTAAGTCCCATGGGGGTGACTCTGATAGGCTCATGTAGATGTGAGCAAACAGAGTGAACTGCATTGCAGGAGAGGACACTGAGCTTAGGAAACTCAAAGCCAATAAGCATGCCTGTCCTCTGCTCTGAAGGGAGACACTATCTCCATCTTCCATGGCTATTCCCTAGATAAATATCTTTGAAGCTGGGTGCGGTGGCTCATGCCTATAATCCTAGCACTTTGGGAGGCTGAGGCAGGCAGATCATCTGAAGTTGGGAGCTTGAGACCAGCCTGGGCACCATGGTGAAACCCTGTCTCTACTGAAAATACAAAAAAAAAAAAAAAAAAATTAGCCAGGTGTGGCAGTGCATGCCTGCAATCCCAGCTACTCGGGAGGGTGAGGCATGAGAATCACTTGAACCTGGAAGGTGGAGGTTGCAGTGAGCTGAGATTGCGCCACTGCACTCCAGCCAGGAGATTAGGGTGATATTTTTTCCCCCAGTGCCCTCCCTGCAGGCTTCAGGGGACCAGGGGCTGCGAGTCTCCGCTGTAGGCCACAGCTCGTGGGCAGCCCTCCCTGGTTATGCCAATGGAGCAGTGTGCACTGGAGTGATGTCCCTCAGTCCCTAGCCTCAGTGGCTTCAGCTATTTCCTGCAGAGGCCCTGAGAGATGAAAGAATTTGGTTGGGTATCATTTGAGTCAGGCATCACTACTGGACTGGACTCTTTCATTGTTCCCTGTCACTGAGTCCCCTCCACAGACCCTGAAGGGTTGTCATCTCCCCATCCTACTGGCAGCAGCTTTAGACACCCAGGGCCA
>NW_022440201.1:0-7611 GCF_009761245.1 Sapajus apella
TTTTTTTTGAGACAGAGTTTCACTCTTGTTGCCCAGGCTGGAGTGCAATGGTGCAATCTCAGTTCACTGCAACCTCTACCTCCCGTGAGGTCAGGAGTTCAAGACCAGACTGACCAATATGGTGAAACCCTGTCTCTATTAAAAACACAAAAATTAGCTGGGCGTGGTGGCAGGCACTGGTAATCCCAGATACTCAGGCGCCTGAGGCAGGAGAATTGCTTGAACCTGGGAGGCAGAGGTTGCAGTGAGTCGAGATTGCGCCATTGCGCTCCAGGCTGGGCAACAGATTGAGACTCCATCTCAAAAAAACCCTAAAACCAAACAAACGAAAAAACATGGCAAGGGGCTGCTGGACCCAGTTGCCTAGACTTTCAGGCACCGACACCACAGGTCCTCTTTTAGCACCATCGCGATGGTCTCCTCTGCCCACACTCTCCCCGACCCTTTTTAACCACAGCTGGCCTCCACAGCAACAAACAAACCTCCTGGATTCAAAAAGGGAACTGTATGCAAAACTGGCCACATAAAAGATAATCCCGCCGGGCACGGTGGTTTACACCTGTAATCCTAGCACTTTGGGAGGCCGAGGTGGGTGGATCACCTGAGGTCAGGAGTTCAAGACCAGCCTGACCATCATGGTGAAACCCCATCTTTAAAAAAAAAAAAAAAAAAGGCCGGGCGCGGTGGCTCAAGCCTGTAATCCCAGCACTTTGGGAGGCCGAGGCGGGTGGATCACGAGGTCAAGAGATCGAGACCATCCTGGTCAACATGGTGAAACCCCATCTCTACTAAAAATACAAAAAATTAGCTGGGCATGGTGGCACTTGCCTGTAATCCCAGCTACTCAGGAGGCTGAGGCAGGAGAATTGCCTGAACCAGGGAGGCGGAGGTTGCGGTGAGCCGAGATCGCGCCATTGCACTCCAGCCTCGGTAACAAGAGCGAAACTCTGTCTCAAAAAAAAAAAAAAAAAGAAAGAAAAAATATAGGTAAATGATATGACTTTTTTTTTTGAGACAAAGTCTTGCTCTGTCACCCAGTCTGGAGTGCAGTGGCACAATCGGCTCACGGCAACCTCTGCCTCTCAGGTTCAAGTGATTCTCCTGTCTCAGCCTCCCAAGTAGCTGGGATTATAAGCACGCGCCACCACACCCAGCTCATTTTTGTATTTTTAGTAGAGACGAGTTTCACCACGTTGGCCAGGCTGGTCTCGAACTCCTGACCTCAAGTGATCTGCCCATCTCAGCCTCCCAAAGTGCTGGGATTACAGGTGTGAGCCACTGAGCCCAGCTAAATAATATGAGATTTTGAGATTAGAAATGACTTGAGGGCCGGGCGCGGTGGCTCACTCCTGTAATCTCAGCACTTTGGGAGGCTGAGGTGGGCGGATCACCTGAGGTCAGCAGTTCAAGACCAGTCTGGCCAACATGGTGAAACCCTGTCTTAAAAAAAATAAAAAAAAAAAAGAGAGAAGAGTTGTATTTAGGCCAGGCGCAGTGGCTCAACCTGTAATCCCAGCACTTTGGGAGGCCGAGGCGGGTGGATCATGAGGTCAACAGATCGAGACCATCCTGGTCAACATGGTGAAACCCCGTCTCTACTAAAAATACAAAAAATTAGCTGGGCATGGTGGTGTGTGCCTGTAATCCCAGCTACTCAGGAGGCTGAGGCAGGAGAATTGCCTGAACCCAGGAGGCGGAGGTTGCGGTGAGCCGAGATCGCGCCATTGCACTCCAGCCTGGGTAACAAGAGCGAAACTCTGTCTCAAAAAAAAAAAAAAAAGAAATGACTTGAGATTTTAAAAATAATGGAAAAAGGCTGATTGTGGTGGCTCATGCCTATAATCCCAGCACTTTGGGAGGCCAAGGTGGGCAGATCACCTGAGGTCGGGAATTCAAGATCAGCCTGGCCAACATGAAGAAATCCCATCTCTACAAAAAATACAAAATTAGTGGGGCATGGTGGCATGTGCCTATAATCCCAGCTACTCTGGAGGCTGAGGTGGGAGAATCACTTGAGCCCAGGAAGCTGAGGTTGGAGCCAAGACCTGGTCATTGCACTCCAGCCTGGGTAACAACAGCAAAACTGTCTAAAAATAATAATAATAATAATAATGGAAAAAAATAACAGAGGCAAACATCAACAAATTTGACTACACCAAATTTTCAATGTGTGATAGGGACCGTATCTGGTAAGGGCAGCTATGACAGACAGGATGTGGTCATCGATGGAGAGAAGAGGCCAGTTATTCTTGACATCTCTTTCTTCCTCATATTCACCCACATGGAACCCAACAGCAAGTCCGCAGATGCTGCCTCCATCCATGCACCTTCTCCCTGGCCACAGCCCTGATCTTAGTCTAGACCATCATCCTCTCACTCTGAGGCTGCTGCCCCCGACTCCCAGCTAGTCTCCCTGCTTCCACTCTGCACCCCTTGATCCACAGTCCTTTTTGCTCACAGCACCAAGAGTCAACTTTTTTTTTTTTGAGACAGGGTCTCACTATGTTGGCCAGGCTGGTCTCAAACTCCTTCTGAAGTGACACTCCTGCCTTAACCTCCCAAAGTGCTGAGATTGCAATCATGAGCCACCATGCCCAGCCAAGAGTAATCTATCTGAGGTGTAAATGAAATCACCCCTAGTAATCCAATTAAGAAACTGGCAAATAAAAAATCTTAGAAGTGCTGAATCTTCTGTCTGTATTTATTTGTGAGGCGTGTGTGCGTGTGTGTGTGTGTGTGTGTGTGTGTACACGCTCGATAGATATTTATACATAAAGGAGCTCGATTAATTGTCAGCAGGCAGAGTCAACCCCTTAGGTGGTTACAGAATCGAAGAGAGGGACTAGAAGAGGACAGGCCAGACCTCTCTGCACTTCCACATTCCAAGGAGAAACTGAGGAGTCCAAGAATTCTAAGTTCCGGCTGGCTTCCTGGCTCTTTTCTTTTTTTCCCCCTGAAATGGAGTTTCACTCTTGTCACCCAGGCTGGAGTGCAGTGGTACAATCTAGGCTCACTGTAACCTCCACTTCCCAGATTCAAGTGATTCTCCGGCCTCAGCCTCCTGAGTAGTTGGGATTACAGGCACGTGCCACGACGCCCAGCTAATTTTTAAATTTTTAGTAGAGACAGGGTTTCACTTGAACTCCTAACCTCAGGTGCCTCAGTCTGCTAAAACGCTGGGATTACAGGCATGAGCCATGGCATCCCGGCCTTCCTGGTTCTTATGAAGGTGTACTTGTCAAGGTAGAAGGTGGTTGGAATAAACACATACCCTATTTCCTCTCCACCGCAACAGCCATCAATACAGAAGAGTTCTGCTACCAAATGTGTGTATGCGGGGTGGGGGGGTGGTTCTCCCCACCACCAACTGAGCAATCAACTCTGCAGCGGACGCCAGCTTGTGTCCTCCAAAGCAATTCTAACACTGTCTACCTGGAGGTCAACTCCAATCCCAGTGGGTAAGGGCTCAGTCCCAAGACTGTCCCCACCCTCAGACACCAGTTGCAAGTTCCAGTCTTTGAAACTTCTGACCAACTAGCTTCAAATTGGGATTCTCACAACCCTCTCTTTGGGTTCGATTAATTTGCAAGAGCAGCTCACAGAACTCAGGGAAACACTTATATTTACCAGTTTATTATAAAGGATATTACAAAGGATACAGATGAAGAGATGTAGAGGGTGAGGTAGGGAAGGGGGAAGGTGCTCAAAGCTTCCACGCCCTCCCCTTGCACATCAGTCTCCAGGAACCTCCATGGGTTCTGCTAACCAGAAGTTCTTCCAACCTTGGCGCCTTGGGTTTGTTTTTCCTTTCTTTTTTTCTTTTTTTAGTTTTTTTTTGAGATGAATTTCGCTCTTGTTGCCCAGGCTGGAGTGAAATGGCGTGATCTCAGCTCCCCATAACCTCCGCCTCCTGGGATCAAGCTATTATTCCCCTGCCTCAGCCTCCTGAGTAGCTGGGACTACAGGCATGCGCCACCACACTCGGCTAATTTTGTATTTTTAGTAGAAACGCGTTTCTCCATGTTGGCCAGGTTGGTCTTGAACTCCCAACCTCAGGTGATCTGCCCACCTCAGCCTCCCAAAGTGCTGGGATTACAGGCAAGAGCCACCGAGGACAGGTTTGTTTTTCTTGTTGATTTTTTGTTTTTGTTGTTTTTGTTTTGAGACAGACTCTTACTCTGTCGCTCAGGCTGGAGTGCAGTGGCGTGATCTTGGCTCACTGCAACCTCTGCCTCCCAACCTTCAACCGATTCTCCTGCCTCAGCCTCCTGAGTAGCTCGGATTACAGGCGCACACCACTATGCCCAGCTAATTTTTGTATTTTTAGTACAAACAGGGTTTCACCACGTTGGCCAGGCTGGTCTCGGACTTCTGACCTTGTGATCCGCGCATCTCGGCCTCCTGAAGTGCTAAGATTACAGGCGTGAGCCACTGTGCCCGCCGTTTTTTGTTGTTGTTGTTGTTATTGTTGTTGTTGTCGTTTTGAGATAGAATCTCCCTCTGTTGCCCAGGCTGGAGTGCAGTCACGTGATCTCTGCTCAGTGCAACCTTTGCCTCCCAGGTTTAAGCGATTCTTCTGTCTCAGCCTCCCAAGTAGCTGGGATTATAAGCATGCACCACCATGCTTGGCTAATTTTTGTATTTTTAGTAGAAATGGGGTTTCACCATATTGGCCAGGTTAGTCTTGAACTCCTGACTTGAAATAATTCTCCTGCCTTGGCCTCCCAAAGCGCTGCGATTACAGGCATGAGGCACGCCAGGCGGCCTCTTGGGTTTTTATGGTTTTATTTTCAAGGCATAATTGACTAAAACAATGACCACTGGTAATCAACTTGACCTCTCTTTTTTTTTTTTTTTTTAGCACAATGGTTTGTAAACTTGACCCCTTTTCTCTCCTGTGAGGTTGGGGGCGATAGGGCTCAAAGTCCCAAACCTCCAAGCATGCCTTTGCCTTTCCAGTGACCAGCCGCATCTTGAAGCTGTCAGTCAACATTAGCATACGAAAGATGGCATTTTAGGCTGGGTGTGACGGCTCAGCCTGCAGTCCTAGCACTTTGGGAGACGGGGGTGGGTAGGTCACTTGAGGTCAGGAGTTCGAGATCAGTCTGGCCAACATGGCGAGACCCCCGTCTCTACTAAAAATACAAAAAGTAACTGGGCACAGCTCCAGGCACCTGTAATCCTGGCTACTCTGGAGGCTGAGGCGGGAGAATCGCCTGAACTTGGGAGGCAGACAGAGGGAGACTCCGTCTCACAAAAGAAAAAGCAAAACACAAAAACAAAAAACAGAAGACAGCACTTTGGTGATTCCCAGGATTTTAGGAGTTGTATCCTGGGAAATGGTGACAAAGACCAAATATATATTTAACAATATTACCGGAGGATAAACCATATTTGATCTAATAGTCTCTCTATAACTTGTAACTATTAGATATATGGTCTATGAGGCTCCATCTATATTCTCGCCCAAGCTTTGGCTTTTGGTAGAGACAGGCTTGGCTGAATAAATGGAGGTCTCGGACTGGGTTCTCCTTCTTGGGGGATCTAGGGAATGCACACACACAGACCCTTGGAGCTGGAGCCTCAGCTGAAAATTGACGCTGAAATCTTTGAAGCTTTTATAGGAATGGAGAGGAAAAGAAAACCTGTTATTTCAAAGCGAAGTTAATCCATTTTCATTCTAGGAAAACTGCTGGAAGGAGCTTTTAGTTATGCAAATATAGGGCAGAGCTCCCCTTCTGAAATTGAGATGCCTGTGGCCCTGGGCGCCCTGGGGCACCCCTCCTCTGGTCAGCTGACGAAAGGGCCTGTGTTGTACGCAGAAAGGCGCCTCTTCAGATCGTATTTCCCTTTAAAAATTTTGATACAGCCTGGCCATGGTGGCTCACGCCTGTAATCCCAGCAGTTTGGGAGGCTGAGGTGGGTGGATCATCTGAGGTCAGGAGTTTGAGACCAGCTTGGCCAACATGGTGAAACTGTGTTTCTACTTAAAATAAAATTAAAAAAAAAAAAAATTAGCTGGGCGTGGTGATGTGCACATGTAATCCCAGCTACCTGGGAGGCTGAGGCAGGAGAGGTGCTTGAACCTGGGAGGCAGAGGTTGCAGTGAGCCAAGATGGCGCCATTGCCCTCCAGCCTGGGCAACAAAGCAAAACTCTATCTCAAAAAAAAAAAAAAAGTTGATACGAAATACAATTTATACAACTAATATTTAATAAATGATTATTATGTGCCAGATACTATGATAAGCACTTAATGGAAATTATCTTACTCAACCTTCATAATACCCAATATTACTTTCGTTATATAAATGAAATGAGCAAACCGAGGTTCATAGAGTTTAAGTAACTTATGCAGTAGGCATGAATTTAGCAAGGGACAGAGAGAGGATTTGAACCTACACCTGACTCCAGAGCCTATTCTCTGCCTCTGTCATCCTCTGGAGTTTTTTCAGTTCATTAATGGAGTGAGTGATTTTCCCAGACTGTCAGAGGGGTTTGAACCAGAGAGACTCCATCTTGAATCGGAGCTGGATAAAATGCGACTGAGACCTAGTGGACTACACTCCTAGGAGGCTAGGCATTCCAGTCATAACAACAGATAGGAGATCAGCACAAGACACAGGTGATAAAGACCTTGCTGATAAAACACACTGCAGTAAAGAAGCCAGCCAAAACCCACCAAAACCAAGATGGTGACAAGAGTGACCTCTGGTTGTCCTCACTACTCTTTATACACTAATGATAAAGCATTAGCATGCTAAAAGACACTCCCACCGGCTCCCTAACAGTTTACAAATGCCATGGCAATGTCAGGAAGTTATCCTATATGGTCTAAAAAGGGAAGGGGATCAGGCATGGTAGCTCACGCCTGTAATCCCAGCACTTTGGGAGGCCGAGGCAGGCAGATTACCTGAGGTCAGGAGTTTGAAACCAGCCTGGCCAATATGTTGAAACCCCCATATCTACTAAAAAAATACAAAAAGTTAGCCAGGCGTGGTGGCACGTGCCTGTAGTCCCAGCTACTAGAGAGGTTGAGGCAGGAGAGTCGCTTAAACCTGGGAGACGGAGTTTGCAGTAAGCCAAAATCAAGCCACTGCACTCCAGCCTGGGCGACAGAGCCAGAATCCATCTCAAAAAAATAAATAAATAAAATAAAAAGGGGAGGTACCCTCAGTTCTGGGAATTGCCCACCCCTTTCTCAGAAAACTCATGAATAATCCACTCCTTGTTTCGCATATAATCGAGAAGTAACAATAAGTATCCTTGGTCGAGCAGCTCAAGCTGCTGCTCTACCTATGGAGTAGCCATTTTTTTTTCTTTTTTTTTGAGACGGAGTTTCACTTTTGTTACCCAGGCTGGAGTGCAATGGCGCGATCTCGGCTCACCGCAACCTCCGCCTCCTGGGTTCAAGCAATTCTCCTGCCTCAGCCTCCTGAGTAGCTGGGACTACAGGCATGCGCCACCATGCCCGGCTAATTTTTGTATTTTTAGTAGAGACGGTGTTTCACCATGTTGACCAGGATGGTCTCGATCTCTTGACCTCGTGATCCACCCGCCTTGGGCTCCCAAAGTGCTGGGATTATAGACGTGAGCCACCGCGCCCGGCCAT
>NW_022440202.1:0-7608 GCF_009761245.1 Sapajus apella
GTGGTGGCTGGCCTGGGCGAGCCCTTAAGGTTCTGAAAGCTGCAGCTCATTTGTAGTGGGATTTCAGTTCCCTAAAACGTTTTCTCAAGCATTGATGTTGCATAAAAGGAACATGGGAGAAGTTAGTCTTTCCTTCTGTGTCTTTAAGAAGAGTGGGGAAAAAAGCTTCAGCTCTGTGGAACTAATTCAGCCTATTGAGCAAAGGGATGTGACCTGAATGAACTTCTCAGAAATGAGATGAAGAGGAGGTTGAGATCTAGTTCATAAGAATGTAAGACTTAGACTATGAGTGAATTCTTTAAAACAAAAACCCTTACTACAGAAATAATGGCTATGATAAAAAATTTAGGAACTACAGGCAATCAATTTAAAAAAAAAAATGAATACCTAAGTTTCAAAGTTAATCCTTCCAGGCTTCCTTTTTTCCTGCTCATAGATTATATTTATTCATAATGAAAAAATGGATTATAAAGTGTATATTTTGTAAAATATCAGATAAAATATATCATGAAGTATATATTTTCTCCTTGTATATTGTACAATGTATAATATTTATATTGTACATTTATATTATATTAAATTAAGTATATGTTACATATATTATGTTTTTAGATTTCTTTGGGAAAACTAGTAACAGTCATGTGTCGATTGGTGGGATGTGTTTTGGGAAATGCATTCCTAGGTGATTTTCTCATTGTGTGAACATCACAGAGTGCACTTACACAAACCTAGATGGCACAGCCTGCTACACACCTCGGCTGTATGGAGCAGCCTTGTGCTCCCCAGCTATACACATGCACAGCATGTGACTGTCTCAGTACTGAAGGCAATTATAACACAATTGTATTTGTGTATCTAAACATTGAAAAGGTCCATTAAATTCTGGTATTATAATGTATGGGCCATTGTTGTATGTGAGACCCATTGTTGACCAAAATGTCATTACCTGACTGTACTCTGAAAAGTTCAAATATCAAAGACTGTAAAGGGATAAACCATGAAAAGCCTTATAATCTGTTTGCCCACCCATCCTACGGAAAATAATTTTTATGTTCTTGTGTATTTTGCTAGAGTTTTACACATAAACACATACAATATGCTTTACTTCCCCACCTCCTTTTTTTAAATGCAAAAGATGACACTCTAGGTACACTATTCCGTACCTTAACACTGTAACTTCTTTTCATATCAGTTCATAAAGAGATGCCAGATATTTTATAGTTGCATAAAATTCCACTGTATGGGTGTACTGTCATTGGCCTTTGTGAGTGTTGAACTAATATACTGTGTTAATAATGAATAATTAATAACTATAATAAGAAAGCAATGAGATTGCATTTTTCTCACAGTCTTGGCCACACAGTATGTGATCAAACTTTTGGATTCTCGTGTATCCGGCAGGTGAAAATGGTCATTTCAACATAGTTTTAATTTACATTTCTTTTGTTATGGATAAAGAGGGTAGAGTTATAACTAGTATTAGAGATGAGAGAAATCTAGTATTATAACAAGAATTAGTTTGTTTTTTACCCTTTTTTATTTGGAATACAACAGAAGTGCAAAAAAGTACACAGGTCTCAATTGTATACTGCAGGAACGATAGAATGATTATAAAGAGAACAACTTACTGCCTTCACCCAGGTCAAGAAATATGCAAACACTTCCCCCATTTCCCTTTCCTGTTGTCACCTCCCCCAAGGGCTGTCTCCTGAAAGTAACCACAAGCTGACTTTAATGTAATCCTACTGTGGCTTTTCTGTATACATCCCTCAACAATATAGTTCAGTTTTGTGAGGTTTTGGACTTCTTCTGTGTATCATTCCATGTCTTTTTAAGTTCACCTTTGTGTTGTTAGGGTTGATCCACCCTGACACATAGCTGAATTCATTTCCTTTGCTTTGAAGCCTTCCTTTCTATCACGGCAGCATGATAGGATTTTCCATCCTTCTACTGATGCTCATTTTAGTTGTTTTCAGCTTTTGGCTGTTAGGACTGAGCATGCATCCTGGCCCACACGTGTACACCTCTGTCCAGGGTCTATGGATAGTCAGAAGTGGAAGTGCTGGGTCATAGGGGATGCATTTCTTCAATTATATATGAACAAAGTCCAGTTGTTTTCAGCATGGGTGCTCCAGTTACCATTCCTCCTCCCAAACCTGCTAACATTTGCCACCATCAGATTCTTTATTTTTTTTTTCAATTTGATGGTTGTATAATAGTGTTTCATAGTAGTTTAATTTTTAGAAGCTTCATGGAGATATTTACATATGTGATTCACTTGTTTAAAGAGTATACTTGAGTGGTTTTTAATATAGTCACAGAGTTGCGCAATCACCATCACAATTGAGTTCAGAATATTTTCATCTCAAAAAAAAAAAAAACCCATGCCCATTAGCAGTCACTTCCTATTTCTTGATAACACCCCTAATCCTAGGCAACCGCTCGTCTTTCTGAGTATATGGATTTGCCCATTAGAGACATTTCATGGAATCATGCAACATGTGGTCTTTTACAACCGAATTTTTTCACCTGCATGATTTTTTTTCAAGGCTCATGCAAGCTGTAGCGTGTATCAGTACTTCGTTCCTTTACATTGCTGAGTAATTTTCTATTCTATAGATAAACTACATTTTGTGTAGCCATCAGTCAGTTGATGGGCATTTGGATTGTTTCCGCTTTTTGACTATTGTGGATAATGCTGCTATGCACACTTGGGCACAGGATTTTGTGTAGACATGTTTGCATGAACCGTAGTGGTTTTAATTTCTGTGTCCTTGATTCCTAATTGAATCTGAGCCCTTTGTGAGTGGGTGGGTAGGGGTGTGTGTGTGTGTGTGTGTGTGTGTGTGTGTGTGCGCGCGCGCGCCTGTGGGGGGGGCGGGGTTGACATTTGACATTCCTTTAAGAAATATCTGATCCAGTGTTTTGCCTGCCTTTTCTCTGGGGGTGTCTATGTTATCAGCGCAGATCTGGGGCAATTCTTCATTGGAACACACCTTGCAGATGTCTTCTCCCAACTCGTGCCCATTACACTCTGGAACGACGCCTTTTTATGAAGAGAAATTATGAATTTGAAGTAATCAAACTTGTCCCTCTTTTATGGTCCGAGGTTTTGCCTCATTTTTTACCTTGAGGTCATGAAAATATTCTCATCCAAAAGCCTTATGCTTTTGGATTTTATAATTGTGAATTCAAATGTCAGAAAATCGTAGAAGTAAGACTTCACAGTGGGGAACGGGGTGACCTCCTTGCTGTGAAGATGAAGCAGCTAATCTGTTCCATACACACCAAGATGGTTTTTCAGAAAATCTTCTTTCTATCTTGCAGGTTAAAATTGCATACATTAACTTCCTGAATCACTGCTATGTGGATACAGAGGTGGAAATGAAGGAGATTTACACCAGCAATCACATGTGGAAATTGTTTGAGAATTTCCTTGTAGACATCTGCAGGGTAAGGCTTTCTGGAACTAAGGAGGTAGAGTTAGAGAATGAGAGGTGTGTGTGTGTGTGTGTGTGTGTCATCTTGGTGACACATGAAGAAAACAGCTGCATCATTTCTACTCTAATTTGTGACATGAAGAGGCATTTGTGGCTTTTATATTTCTTTTTTTTTTTTTTTTCTGAGATGGTGGTCTCACCCTGTCACCCAGGCTGGAGTGCAGTGGGACAATCTCAGTTCAGTGAAACCTCTCCCCCCGGGCTCAAGTGATTCTCCTGCCTCAGCCTCCCAAGTAGCTGGGATTACAAACGGCCACCACCAGTCCCGACTAATTTTTGTATTTTTAGTAGAAACAGGGTTTCACCAAGTTGGTCAGGCTAGTCTTGAACTCTTGACTTCAAGTGATCTGCCCACCTCAGCCGCCGAAAGTGCTGGGATTACAAGCGTGAGCCACCACACCTGGCCATTCTTATGTTTTTCTCTTAGCTGAGAGTAGATGTTCTTTATCAAGCTTCAGGGAAGAGAGGTTATTTCTAGTTTTCATGTCACCCCTGTGGATTGGTTTGTGAATGATAACCTGGGCATATTACAATTCAATTTATAAGGATTTATTTTCTTGGTAATATGCCTGTGCTTGAAGGGCACTTCCCTGAGCTTAAGCATTTGTCTCCTGGAGTCTGTTCTTCAGGATTCTGCACAATTCTTCCCCTTCCATTTATTGCTTTCCTGACTCAGCTTCAAGAGTGGCCTTTAAGATACTTGATTTGGTTTTGCATTGAGCTTAATATTCATGCCAAAGCCACAAGACTGCCGCATAACAAAGCATACCACGGATTTAATACGAGTTATGTGATGGTGGAATTAGGGTAGTGGGGGGGTAGATTTAATATAAGTTATGTGATGGTGGAATTGGGGTAGTGGGAGGGGTAGATTTAATGTGAGTTATGTGATTGTGGAATTGGGGTGGGGGCAGATTTAATATGAGTTATGTGATGGTGGAATTGGGGTAGTGGGGGGGTAGATTTAATATGAGTTAGTGATGGTGGAATTGGGGTAGTGGGAGGGGTAGATTTAATACGAGTTATGTGATGGTGGAATTGGGGTAGTGGGGGGGTAGATTTAATATGAGTTAGTTATGGTGGAATTGGGGTAGTGAGGGGGTAGATTTAATATGAGTTAGCGATGGTGGAATTGGGTTAGTGGGGGGTAGATTTAATATGAGTTAGTGATGGTGGAATTGGGGTGGGGGGGTAGATTTAATATGAGTTATGTGATGGTGGAATTGGGGTGGGGGTAGATTTAATATGAGTTAGCGATGGTGGAATTGGGGTAGTGGGAGGGGTAGATTTAATGTGAGTTATGTGATGGTGGAATTGGGGTAGTGGGGATAGATTAAGATTCTTTAGAAGGTAATTGTCAGATACATCCCAATTTCAGAAATATGGTGATGGTAAAAAGATGCATTGTAGAATACTAAAATGTGGTATTTTCTGCTTCACTGTACGATTACTAGTATGAGGCAAGAAGCCTACAAGAACTTATTTTCCTTCTGAGAGAGAACTCTATTTAGAAGTATTTGGTCAGGTGTTGATTTCACAGGCAGATTTTTTAAAAAAATCTCAAACTCCTCCTAGTTTTTAATCCTATTAACCTAGGGATTTTTGGCTTGGAATGGCAGGCTTACTTTATTTCTTTAAATTAGTACTCTGTGAAATTTTCTGTAAAGCACCACATAGTAAATATGTTCAGCTTTGTGGGCCATTCATCTCTTTCATGACTACTCAGTTCTGTACTTCTAGCATGAAAGCATCCATGGCAAGCAGGCATAGCTGTGTTTCAGTAAAACTTTATTTATAAAGATAATTACTGACCCTTACTTTGCCGATCCTTGCATTAAATTACTTAGAAATACTGTAAAATCAGTTATTAATTTCATTCTTTGAATATGTTCTCAGACTGTCTAGTATTAAGATCAGAACATGAAGGTCTCTTATGAGCACTTGATTTTTATGTCCTTCACTTCATTCTTTTCAGTATAAGCAATTTTATGTCTTAAATTATAGAACTAATGAATTCAGTGATAAAACTTGATTTTTTAAAATGTGCTAACCCTCTCATTGGCAAATATTATTTTAGGCAGCAGAATTAAGTAGAGTATAGGTGAAATCAAAGGTGTCACTTCCCCCCAAAACTGGTATAGTCAGTTATTCTGAAACATGGCTTGCTATTTTGAATCAAGCTGTGTATTGGTAAGATTTTAAAATTCAATTAAAATCGAATGGAAGAGTGTTGTAGGATTGAAGATGATCAGGTCAGGTGTGGTGGCTCATGACTGTAATCCCAGCACTTTGGGAGGCTTAGTGGGCAGATCCTTTGAATCCAGGAGTTTGAAACCAGCCTGGCCAACGTGGCAAAACCCTGTCTCTACTAAAAATACAAAAATTAGCTGGGCCTGGTGGCAGGCACTTGTAATCCCAGCTACTTGGGAGGCTGAGGCACGAGAATCGCTTGAACCTGGGAAATGGAGGCTGCAGTGAGCCAAGATCATGCTACTGTACTCCATCCTAGGGGAAAGGGGGAACCTTTCTTCAAAAAAAAAAAAAAAAAAAAGATTTCCAGATGGTCAGGCTCACAGGACCTCAGTGACATATATTTGACTGTCTTGATTATTTGGATAAGGACACTATGGTCTAGAGCTGAGGAACGGATTCCTCAGGAGATCAGTTTTCTTTTAGAGTAAATTTAAGACACCTGTAGTGACTGCTTCTCACTGCCCTTTGGGGCTTTAGATTGACCAGACACACATAGAAAGTTGAAGGCGGTGGCCTTGTTGGTTCATACCTATTTTAAGGTTTGTTATGCTGTACCATGATATCTGAGCTGATCTGCTTCTCTGTTTTTCATGATTTATATTTAATTATTGTGATTCCTTAAGGGGAGAAATATTGGCCAGCGGGCCTTTACCTTTCGTTTGTTAAAAGTAACCCATGGGAGGGGGTCGCAGATTTCTTAATGTCTTGGCATCGTTTTTGGTGTAATGCATAACATACCCACTTGTCTTCCAGGCCTGTAACAACACTAGTGACAGGAAACATGCTGACTCGATTTTGGAGAAGTACGTCACCGAAATCGTCATGAGTATTGTTACTACTTTCTTCAGCTCTCCCTTCTCAGACCAGAGTACAACTTTGCAGGTGAGAAATACCAACATCAAGCAGAATGCTCATGATACACCTTCTGCAGTTGGGCTTGATGCACATTTGGGAGTGAGCAACTGTAATGAACCAGTCTGCAAAGCATTAATAAAAGATAAATTTCTCTTGGTGGAGGATAGCTGTGATGGGATTTCTTGGATAAAGAAGTACCTGAGGATATTTTCTTGTACTGGATGGTTCTGTTAATTGTTGATTTTCTCCTTAAAATCTTTATTGCTTTATTTATTATTATTATTTTTTGTCCTCCAGTCTTCTCCTTTCTGCCCTCGAATCCTAGAGATAATGTTTACAAAACATCTAGAAGAGTGTCTGGCACATAGTAGGTCCATAATAAATGGTAGCCCATGCTCTTTCTGTTAGACTATAAGCTACATGAGGACAAAGTTATGTCTTATGTGCATGGTCATCTCATATAGTACTCTGTCCCTTGTACCTGGCATTGTGACTGGTACTAAGTTGCTAATTTGTTGAACAAATGACTAAATGAGACTCAGGAGAGGGGTAGAGACCAGAGACATATATGTACCGATTAAAGCCTTAGCCAGGAAAATGAAGTGGTTACTGAAAAGGGACCTGGAGAGAACACAAATAATTGAGGATGAGATGTAAAAAGGCCAGAGTAAGGTCAGGAGTCTTCATGCAGGCAGGTTGCGATTTGGGATTCTGTGGGTCCTCAGGAATGAAGAAAGGGGAGGATTTTAGGAAAACAGGAGATGATGAGCAATCATGCCCTTTTGCTTATCCAAGAGGTTGAGTGAGATGATGCCACCTGTATTCGTCCATTTTTACACTGCTCATAAAGACATTCTCAAGACTGGGCAATTTACAAAAGAAGCCCAGCCTGGCGGTGCCCTTCGTGTCACTGCCTATGTGGTACATGCAGTTGTGGCTCACTGGGAGACGTGGTGGTGGCTGGCCTGGGCGAGCCCTTAAGGTTCTGAAAGCTGCAGCT
>NW_022440203.1:0-7608 GCF_009761245.1 Sapajus apella
GTGGTGGCTGGCCTGGGCGAGCCCTTAAGGTTCTGAAAGCTGCAGCTCATTTGTAGTGGGATTTCAGTTCCCTAAAACGTTTTCTCAAGCATTGATGTTGCATAAAAGGAACATGGGAGAAGTTAGTCTTTCCTTCTGTGTCTTTAAGAAGAGTGGGGAAAAAAGCTTCAGCTCTGTGGAACTAATTCAGCCTATTGAGCAAAGGGATGTGACCTGAATGAACTTCTCAGAAATGAGATGAAGAGGAGGTTGAGATCTAGTTCATAAGAATGTAAGACTTAGACTATGAGTGAATTCTTTAAAACAAAAACCCTTACTACAGAAATAATGGCTATGATAAAAAATTTAGGAACTACAGGCAATCAATTTAAAAAAAAAAATGAATACCTAAGTTTCAAAGTTAATCCTTCCAGGCTTCCTTTTTTCCTGCTCATAGATTATATTTATTCATAATGAAAAAATGGATTATAAAGTGTATATTTTGTAAAATATCAGATAAAATATATCATGAAGTATATATTTTCTCCTTGTATATTGTACAATGTATAATATTTATATTGTACATTTATATTATATTAAATTAAGTATATGTTACATATATTATGTTTTTAGATTTCTTTGGGAAAACTAGTAACAGTCATGTGTCGATTGGTGGGATGTGTTTTGGGAAATGCATTCCTAGGTGATTTTCTCATTGTGTGAACATCACAGAGTGCACTTACACAAACCTAGATGGCACAGCCTGCTACACACCTGGGCTGTATGGAACAGCCTTGTGCTCCCCAGCTATACACATGTACAGCATGTGACTGTCTCAGTACTGAAGGCAACTATAACACAATTGTATTTGTGTATCTAAACATTGAAAAGGTCCATTAAATTCTGGTATTATAATGTATGGGCCATTGTTGTATGTGAGACCCATTGTTGACCAAAATGTCATTACCTGACTGTACTCTGAAAAGTTCAAATATCAAAGACTGTAAAGGGATAAACCATGAAAAGCCTTATAATCTGTTTGCCCACCCATCCTACGGAAAATAATTTTTATGTTCTTGTGTATTTTGCTAGAGTTTTACACATAAACACATACAATATGCTTTACTTCCCCACCTCCTTTTTTTAAATGCAAAAGATGACACTCTAGGTACACTATTCTGTACCTTAACACTGTAACTTCTTTTCATATCAGTTCATAAAGAGATGCCAGATATTTTATAGTTGCATAAAATTCCACTGTATGGGTGTACTGTCATTGCCCTTTGTGAGTGTTGAACTAATATACTGTGTTAATAATGAATAATTAATAACTATAATAAGAAAGCAATGAGATTGCATTTTTCTCACAGTCTTGGCCACACAGTATGTGATCAAACTTTTGGATTCTCGTGTATCCGGCAGGTGAAAATGGTCATTTCAACATAGTTTTAATTTACATTTCTTTTGTTATGGATAAAGAGGGTAGAGTTATAACTAGTATTAGAGATGAGAGAAATCTAGTATTATAACAAGAATTAGTTTGTTTTTTACCCTTTTTTATTTGGAATACAACAGAAGTGCAAAAAAGTACACAGGTCTCAATTGTATACTGCAGGAACGATAGAATGATTATAAAGAGAACAACTTACTGCCTTCACCCAGGTCAAGAAATATGCAAACACTTCCCCCATTTCCCTTTCCTGTTGTCACCTCCCCCAAGGGCTGTCTCCTGAAAGTAACCACAAGCTGACTTTAATGTAATCCTACTGTGGCTTTTCTGTATTTATCCCTCAACAATATAGTTCAGTTTTGTGAGGTTTTGGACTTCTTCTGTGTATCATTCCATGTCTTTTTAAGTTCACCTTTGTGTTGTTAGGGTTGATCCACCCTGACACATAGCTGAATTCATTTCCTTTGCTTTGAAGCCTTCCTTTCTATCACGGCAGCATGATAGGATTTTCCATTCTTCTACTGATGCTCATTTTAGTTGTTTTCAGCTTTTGGCTGTTAGGACTGAGCATGCATCCTGGCCCACACGTGTACACCTCTGTCCAGGGTCTATGGATAGTCAGAAGTGGAAGTGCTGGGTCATAGGGGATGCATTTCTTCAATTATATATGAACAAAGTCCAGTTGTTTTCAGCATGGGTGCTCCAGTTACCATTCCTCCTCCCAAACCTGCTAACATTTGCCACCATCAGATTCTTTATTTTTTTTTTTTCAATTTGATGGTTGTATAATAGTGTTTCATAGTAGTTTAATTTTTAGAAGCTTCATGGAGATATTTACATATGTGATTCACTTGTTTAAAGAGTATACTTGAGTGGTTTTTAATATAGTCACAGAGTTGCGCAATCACCATCACAATTGAGTTCAGAATATTTTCATCTCAAAAAAAAAAAAAACCCATGCCCATTAGCAGTCACTTCCTATTTCTTGATAACACCCCTAATCCTAGGCAACCGCTCGTCTTTCTGAGTATATGGATTTGCCCATTAGAGACATTTCATGGAATCATGCAACATGTGGTCTTTTACAACCGAATTTTTTCACCTGCATGATTTTTTTTCAAGGCTCATGCAAGCTGTAGCGTGTATCAGTACTTCGTTCCTTTACATTGCTGAGTAATTTTCTATTCTATAGATAAACTACATTTTGTGTAGCCATCAGTCAGTTGATGGGCATTTGGATTGTTTCCGCTTTTTGACTATTGTGGATAATGCTGCTATGCACACTTGGGCACAGGATTTTGTGTAGACATGTTTGCATGAACCGTAGTGGTTTTAATTTCTGTGTCCTTGATTCCTAATTGAATCTGAGCCCTTTGTGAGTGGGTGGGTAGGGGTGTGTGTGTGTGTGTGTGTGTGTGTGTGTGTGTGCGCGCGCGCGCCTGTGGGGGGGGCGGGGTTGACATTTGACATTCCTTTAAGAAATATCTGATCCAGTGTTTTGCCTGCCTTTTCTCTGGGGGTGTCTATGTTATCAGCGCAGATCTGGGGCAACTCTTCATTGGAACACACCTTGCAGATGTCTTCTCCCAACTCGTGCCCATTACACTCTGGAACGACGCCTTTTTATGAAGAGAAATTATGAATTTGAAGTAATCAAACTTGTCCCTCTTTTATGGTCCGAGGTTTTGCCTCATTTTTTACCTTGAGGTCATGAAAATATTCTCATCCAAAAGCCTTATGCTTTTGGATTTTATAATTGTGAATTCAAATGTCAGAAAATCGTAGAAGTAAGACTTCACAGTGGGGAACGGGATGACCTTGCTGTGAAGATGAAGCAGCTAATCTGTTCCATACACACCAAGATGGTTTTTCAGAAAATCTTCTTTCTATCTTGCAGGTTAAAATTGCATACATTAACTTCCTGAATCACTGCTATGTGGATACAGAGGTGGAAATGAAGGAGATTTACACCAGCAATCACATGTGGAAATTGTTTGAGAATTTCCTTGTAGACATCTGCAGGGTAAGGCTTTCTGGAACTAAGGAGGTAGAGTTAGAGAATGAGAGGTGTGTGTGTGTGTGTGTGTGTGTCATCTTGGTGACACATGAAGAAAACAGCTGCATCATTTCTACTCTAATTTGTGACATGAAGAGGCATTTGTGGCTTTTATATTTCTTTTTTTTTTTTTTTTCTGAGATGGTGGTCTCACCCTGTCACCCAGGCTGGAGTGCAGTGGGACAATCTCAGTTCAGTGAAACCTCTCCCCCCGGGCTCAAGTGATTCTCCTGCCTCAGCCTCCCAAGTAGCTGGGATTACAAACGGCCACCACCAGTCCCGACTACTTTTTGTATTTTTAGTAGAAACAGGGTTTCACCAAGTTGGTCAGGCTAGTCTTGAACTCTTGACTTCAAGTGATCTGCCCACCTCAGCCGCCGAAAGTGCTGGGATTACAAGCGTGAGCCACCACACCTGGCCATTCTTATGTTTTTCTCTTAGCTGAGAGTAGATGTTCTTTATCAAGCTTCAGGGAAGAGAGGTTATTTCTAGTTTTCATGTCACCCCTGTGGATTGGTTTGTGAATGATAACCTGGGCATATTACAATTCAATTTATAAGGATTTATTTTCTTGGTAATATGCCTGTGCTTGAAGGGCACTTCCCTGAGCTTAAGCATTTGTCTCCTGGAGTCTGTTCTTCAGGATTCTGCACAATTCTTCCCCTTCCATTTATTGCTTTCCTGACTCAGCTTCAAGAGTGGCCTTTAAGATACTTGATTTGGTTTTGCATTGAGCTTAATATTCATGCCAAAGCCACAAGACTGCCGCATAACAAAGCATACCACGGATTTAATACGAGTTATGTGATGGTGGAATTAGGGTAGTGGGGGGGTAGATTTAATATAAGTTATGTGATGGTGGAATTGGGGTAGTGGGAGGGGTAGATTTAATGTGAGTTATGTGATTGTGGAATTGGGGTGGGGGCAGATTTAATATGAGTTATGTGATGGTGGAATTGGGGTAGTGGGGGGGTAGATTTAATATGAGTTAGTGATGGTGGAATTGGGGTAGTGGGAGGGGTAGATTTAATACGAGTTATGTGATGGTGGAATTGGGGTAGTGGGGGGGTAGATTTAATATGAGTTAGTTATGGTGGAATTGGGGTAGTGAGGGGGTAGATTTAATATGAGTTAGCGATGGTGGAATTGGGTTAGTGGGGGGTAGATTTAATATGAGTTAGTGATGGTGGAATTGGGGTGGGGGGGTAGATTTAATATGAGTTATGTGATGGTGGAATTGGGGTGGGGGTAGATTTAATATGAGTTAGCGATGGTGGAATTGGGGTAGTGGGAGGGGTAGATTTAATGTGAGTTATGTGATGGTGGAATTGGGGTAGTGGGGATAGATTAAGATTCTTTAGAAGGTAATTGTCAGATACATCCCAATTTCAGAAATATGGTGATGGTAAAAAGATGCATTGTAGAATACTAAAATGTGGTATTTTCTGCTTCACTGTACGATTACTAGTATGAGGCAAGAAGCCTACAAGAACTTATTTTCCTTCTGAGAGAGAACTCTGTTTAGAAGTATTTGGTCAGGTGTTGGTTTCACAGGCAGATTTTTAAAAAAAATCTCAAACTCCTCCTAGTTTTTTAATCCTATTAACCTAGGGATTTTTGGCTTGGAATGGCAGGCTTACTTTATTTCTTTAAATTAGTACTCTGTGAAATTTTCTGTAAAGCACCACATAGTAAATATGTTCAGCTTTGTGGGCCATTCATCTCTTTCATGACTACTCAGTTCTGTACTTCTAGCATGAAAGCATCCATGGCAAGCAGGCATAGCTGTGTTTCAGTAAAACTTTATTTATAAAGATAATTACTGGCCCTTACTTTGCCGATCCTTGCATTAAATTACTTAGAAATACTGTAAAATCAGTTATTAATTTCATTCTTTGAATATGTTCTCAGACTGTCTAGTATTAAGATCAGAACATGAAGGTCTCTTATGAGCACTTGATTTTTATGTCCTTTACTTCATTCTTTTCAGTATAAGCAATTTTATGTCTTAAATTATAGAACGAATGAATTCAGTGATAAAACTTGATTTTTTAAAATGTGCTAACCCTCTCATTGGCAAATATTATTTTAGGCAGCAGAATTAAGTAGAGTATAGGTGAAATCAAAGGTGTCACTTCCCCCCAAAACTGGTATAGTCAGTTATTCTGAAACATGGCTTGCTATTTTGAACCAAGCTGTGTATTGGTAAGATTTTAAAATTCAATTAAAATCGAATGGAAGAGTGTTGTAGGATTGAAGATGATCAGGTCAGGTGTGGTGGCTCATGCCTGTAATCCCAGCACTTTGGGAGGCTTAGTGGGCAGATCCTTTGAATCCAGGAGTTTGAAACCAGCCTGGCCAACGTGGCAAAACCCTGTCTCTACTAAAAATACAAAAATTAGCTGGGCCTGGTGGCAGGCACTTGTAATCCCAGCTACTTGGGAGGCTGAGGCACGAGAATCGCTTGAACCTGGGAAATGGAGGCTGCAGTGAGCCAAGATCATGCTACTGTACTCCATCCTAGGGGAAAGGGGGAACCTTTCTTCAAAAAAAAAAAAAAAAAAAAGATTTCCAGATGGTCAGGCTCACAGGACCTCAGTGACATATATTTGACTGTCTTGATTATTTGGATAAGGACACTATGGTCTAGAGCTGAGGAACGGATTCCTCAGGAGATCAGTTTTCTTTTAGAGTAAATTTAAGACACCTGTAGTGACTGCTTCTCACTGCCCTTTGGGGCTTTAGATTGACCAGACACACATAGAAAGTTGAAGGCAGTGGCCTTGTTGGTTCATACCTATTTTAAGGTTTGTTATGCTGTACCATGATATCTGAGCTGATCTGCTTCTCTGTTTTTCATGATTTATATTTAATTATTGTGATTCCTTAAGGGGAGAAATATTGGCCAGCGGGCCTTTACCTTTCGTTTGTTAAAAGTAACCCATGGGAGGGGGTCGCAGATTTCTTAATGTCTTGGCATCGTTTTTGGTGTAATGCATAACATACCCACTTGTCTTCCAGGCCTGTAACAACACTAGTGACAGGAAACATGCTGACTCGATTTTGGAGAAGTACGTCACCGAAATCGTCATGAGTATTGTTACTACTTTCTTCAGCTCTCCCTTCTCAGACCAGAGTACAACTTTGCAGGTGAGAAATACCAACATCAAGCAGAATGCTCATGATACACCTTCTGCAGTTGGGCTTGATGCACATTTGGGAGTGAGCAACTGTAATGAACCAGTCTGCAAAGCATTAATAAAAGATAAATTTCTCTTGGTGGAGGATAGCTGTGATGGGATTTCTTGGATAAAGAAGTACCTGAGGATATTTTCTTGTACTGGATGGTTCTGTTAATTGTTGATTTTCTCCTTAAAATCTTTATTGCTTTATTTATTATTATTATTTTTTGTCCTCCAGTCTTCTCCTTTCTGCCCTCGAATCCTAGAGATAATGTTTACAAAACATCTAGAAGAGTGTCTGGCACATAGTAGGTCCATAATAAATGGTAGCCCATGCTCTTTCTGTTAGACTATAAGCTACATGAGGACAAAGTTATGTCTTATGTGCATGGTCATCTCATATAGTACTCTGTCCCTTGTACCTGGCATTGTGACTGGTACTAAGTTGCTAATTCGTTGAACAAATGACTAAATGAGACTCAGGAGAGGGGTAGAGACCAGAGACATATATGTACCGATTAAAGCCTTAGCCAGGAAAATGAAGTGGTTACTGAAAAGGGACCTGGAGAGAACACAAATAATTGAGGTTGAGATGTAAAAAGGGCAGAGTAAGGTCAGGAGTCTTCATGCAGGCAGGTTGCGATTTGGGATTCTGTGGGTCCTCAGGAATGAAGAAAGGGGAGGATTTTAGGAAAACAGGAGATGATGAGCAATCATGCCCTTTTGCTTATCCAAGAGGTTGAGTGAGATGATGCCACCTGTATTCGTCCATTTTTACACTGCTTATAAAGACATTCTCAAGACTGGGCAATTTACAAAAGAAGCCCAGCCTGGCGGTGCCCTTCGTGTCACTGCCTATGTGGTACATGCAGTTGTGGCTCACTGGGAGACGTGGTGGTGGCTGGCCTGGGCGAGCCCTTAAGGTTCTGAAAGCTGCAGCT
>NW_022440204.1:0-7604 GCF_009761245.1 Sapajus apella
GCTGGCCACTGGGTGGCACAGACCAGTTTCAGTGAAGGTGCTCACGCCCACCCTCCAAAGTCCACAGTATCTCTTTTTGGCCCCAAATGGCTAGGGAGTGGAGACTGGACACACCATGGTGCCTGGACTTCCCACTCCACAGGAACCACTGGGACCACCCAGGCTGTGCTCGGGGAAGCAGGAGCAGCAGAAACTCATCCCCAGCCAGCCCTCCCCACCAAAGTGCTGGCTCCCATTCCTGAGACCTCCACCTGGGCATCCTTGCCAGTCTCTGCAACACATAATGTGAAGGCTTGGGCCTGGGAACCATGATGGGTCACGGTGCCCTGTTGTGATCAGGATTTTCACAGAAACGTGCCCACCACGCAGGAGGAGATGGCCCTTTAGAGTTTAGGGCCCAGGGAGAGGAGGACCACTCCTCTCTGAGAGACCACCGCTGTCACTGAAACCTCCATCACCTGCCACCAGCAGTGTAGTCCCAGGATAGTGCCCCCATCACTGGCAGTGTAGCACGTGATGGCAGCCCCTAACCTGCCCCTGCCTTAGTCAGTGGAGCACTTGATGGCACCTACAGACCACCCCCCTGCCATGGGCAGCACAGAACGGGATAGCGCCCCAACCAACTCCCTGTGGTGGGCACTGTAGCCACAGATAGTGTCCCCACCCAGACTTCCACTGCAGGCAATGATGCCCCCATATGGCACCCAAACCACTCCCCACTGTAGGCACTGCAACCCTGAATAGTGAGTGCCCTAACCCACTCCCTGTCGGGAACAGTGGGGCCCTGGATAGCATCCCCAACCAACTCCCTGCCTTGGGCAGTGCAGCCACAGATAGCACTCCAAACCCCCTCTCATCTTGGTAAGTACCAACGTGGATAGCTCGAGTAGCCCATGATAGCACACCCAACCTGCCCCTGCCCGCAACCAACACAGCCCAGAATACCACTCACCGGCTCTTTGCCAGGCAGTGCAGATCCCTGAGAGCACCCAACCCACCCACTGCCTCCCCCCCAACTCAGGCTGTGTATCTGGCCCCAAGAGTGCCCCCACCAACCCTCTACCCCCCTCCACAGGCAAGTCCAACCCTGTGTAGCTCTCCCAGCAATCTCCCCCACCTGTCTCAGTGTAGTCCCCATAGCGCCTTTAACACCACCCCTCCCTGCCGCCAGCAGTGTAGCACCCTATAGTAACCCTAATCCATCCTCCATCATCAGCATTGCAGCCCCAGATAGTGCCCCTAACCCACTCCCCATGTGGACAATGCAGCCTTGGATACTGCCCCCAACCAGCTCCCAGACACAGACAATGATGTCCTGGATATCACACCCCCCACCCACTGCAGGCAATGCAACACCCAACCCAACCCTCACCACTTGCAGTGTCACACCCCATAGTGCCACCAACCTATCCTCAACAAGGGCATTGCAGCACCTGATAGCAACTCCAACTCACCCCCCACCTAGGGCAGTACATACCTGGATAGTGCCCACAAAATGTCCCACTGTTGATGGCAGTACCGCTTGGGACAGGCCCCATCCTACCCCCCCCAGCAATGAGCAGCACACCCTAGGAAAGGGCCCCCAACCCTCTCCCCTCGGCAGGTAGTGGCACCTCAAATAACCCCCTGAACCAGTCCCCCAATGCTAGCACTGACACCCTGGGTAGTGCCCACTGCCCACAGCAGGGCACCCCGAAGCCGTCCCCCATGCCTCAGGCTGTGCGGGCCAGGATTGCGAATCTATCCCGCCAACTTTGTACCTTTCCAGCTGCTCTGTAGTCTGCGTCACCGTAATCAACCACAACAGCAAGGAGAGGCGAGCCGATATTGCAGGCTCCAGCCTCCAGCAACGGGCTGCGCAGCTGGCTTTCCCTCTGTCTCCTCTAAGCCAGCTCACAGAAGGTATGCTTGCGTACCGTGAAGACTCTCAAATGGCGAGACTTCCGCTTGGCATCCTTTATATATGGTGTTTAATGCAAATGAAGTTACTGGACTGTATGTTCTGATTGGATGAGAGCAAACCCCTAGGTGTACTCTCATTGGGCTTTATTTTCATGTTCTGATTGGATGAGAACAAGTCTTAGGCTAACCAATCAGAACATAAAAGTAAAGCCCAATTAGAGTAGACCTTGCAGTTTGCTCTCATCCAATCAGAACATGTAGTCTAGGAACCCCATATTTAAAGGAAGCCAAGCGGGAGTCTCGCCATTTCAGACTCTTCTGAGTACGTGGGCATATGCGCTCTGAGCTGGCGTAGAGAAGAAGGAGGAGTAGCTGTCTGCTGTCCATGCTGGAGGCTGGAGCCTGCAGTATAGGCTCGCCTCGCTGTTGCTGTTGGTGGCGGTGACGGAGATTACAGTGCAGCTGCAAAGGTAAAAAGATTTGCCCTCCCAGCCGCATGGCCTGTGGCATGGGGGTTGGGTTGGGGGCGCCCTGCCATGGGCGCTATTCAGGGTGTCACTGCCCGTGTTCGAGGGGACTGGTTGGCTATGTTATCTGGGGCACCACTGCCTGTGGAGGGAAGAGGCTTGGGGGTGCCATGGTGGGTTGGGGCAGTATCTTGGCTCATGGTCTTGTGGTTGGTAGCAGGGAGGGAGACTACAGTGCAGATGGAAAGGTAAAAAGGTGATGGGATAGGTTCCCCATCCTGGCCGCAGTGCCTGCAGCATGGGAGGTGGGCAGTGGGCGATACCCAGGGCATCAAGACCGGTGTTTGGGGCCTGTCAGGTGTGCTGTCTGGGGCGTCGCTGTTGGTGGAGGGGAGTGGGTTGGGGCTGCTATCGTGGGGTGCGCTGCTTGTGGCTGTGGGTGGTTTGGGGTACTGTATAGCGAGTGCAGTGGGGAGTTTTTGGAGCACTATCTGGGATTCCCTGCCCTCCGTGGTGAGTGAGTGGGGGTAGATATCGGGTGCTGCAGTTTCTTTGTCCGGGACAGGTTGGGTGGGCTATGGGGTTTTACACTGCCCATAGTGGGTGGGGGGTGTGATACCCAGGGCGTCATTGCCTGCATCTGGGAACTGGTTGGGGGCACTATCTATGGCTGCTGTCCACAGTAGGGAGCAGCTTGGGGGCACTATTAGTGTGGAATGCTGGTGTCAGGGGATGGGTTAGGGTCACTATAGGATGCTGCACTACTGGCAGTGGGGAGAGGAGTTTCGATGGTGCTATCACAGGCTCCACTGAGGCAGAGGTGGGGAGGTTGTTGAGAGCACTGCTGGATGCTGGAGGAGAGGGGGTGAGGGGTTGTTTGGGAGCACCCTCAGGGCCGTATAGACTGCCCACGGTGGGGGAGCGGTTCAGGTGCTATCAGGTATCTGCACTGCCAGGCAGGGAGCGGGTTGGTGTGCTATCCCAAGCGTATTGGCTGTGGCAGGGGCAGGTTATTTTCGCTATCAGAGGCTACCCTGCTCTTGGCAGGGGATGGATTGGGTGTGCTCTCTATGGCTGCAGTGCCCAAGGTAGGGAGTGAGTTGGCGGTGATAGCCAGGCCTGCACTCCCCCAAACGGTAAGTGTTTTGGGGCGCTATCTGGGGTTACATTGCCCATGGTGCGGGTCTGTTTGGATGCCATATCAGTGTGTCACTGCCCGTGGCAAGAGTCTGGTTGGGGACATTATGACTGAACTGCCCATGGCAGGGAGTAAATTGGGGGTGTTATCCCAGGGTGTGCTGCCCACAGCCCGGGGTGGGGGATGTTCCAGGCGCCATCGGATGCTGCAGCTGCCATGAGGTGTTACACTGCCAGCTGCGGGGTACAGGGTGTTGACCTTATCCCAGGGCTACACTGCCAGCAGCAGGTCTATCAGGGGCTGCACTCCTGGTGGCTGGCAGCGGAAGTGACAGTGACAACGGTGGTCTCCAAGAGAGGAACGGTCCTCTTCTCCCTGGATTCAGACTCTAGAGGGCCATCTCCTCCTGTTTGAGCAAGGTGGACACATAATGTTTCCTCAGGAATACTTACCGTGGCAGGGCACCCAGACCCAGTTGTTCCTAGGCCCATGCCCTCTCATTCTGTGTTGTGGAGAACACCTGAGACCACTGGGCACACAGTAGTGGACACCATAGGGTGACAGGGCCCTGTGGATATAGACGTCAGGAATGGGAACCAGCACTTTGGTTGGGAGGGCTTGCGGGGACTGAGTTTCTTCTGCTCCTGCTTCCAAAGCACAGTCCAGGTGAGCCCAGCAGTTTCTGTGGAGTGGGAAGTCCAGGAACTGTGGTGTCTCCAGTCCCGTATCCCAGGCCCCAGTTCCTCACCAGCTCAGGCCAAAAGGAGAGGCTGGACTTAGAGGGTGGGTGTGAGTGCCTTCACTGAAACTGGCCTATGCCACCCAGTGGCCAGCTTGACAAAGTGGGGTTCTAACGCTACCATTCTGCATCTTGTTCTAGGCTTTTCTGGCTTTGCCCACCCAGCTGCTCCATGCCAGGAGAAGGAAGAGCCATCTGCCGCATACTGGAGGCTGGAGACTGTGGCACCACAGCTCATCTCGCTGCAGTGGGTGGGAGCGACGGAAACTCCAGAGTGCCAGAGAGGTAGGAGAGTGGCTGGCTGCCACCAGGGCAGGGCCAAGGGTGCAGTGGTGGCAAGGTGGTAGGAGCCTTGTAGGATGGGCTGCTGATTGAGAGAGACAACAGCTGTATTGGTATCGTCACTAATGGTGGCAGCAGCAGCAAGTCTGGGGCTGAGAAGTTGGGTTCAAGTGCTGTGGGCTGGTCTAGCCTTGCCTGGCCTGGGGTGGGTAGGAAGCTGTGGGTGCTGTACCATGGGCCTCTGTGGCAGTGTTGGAGTCACAGCCAAGACAAGGAGGAGTCTTCCCTGCTTCTCCTGCAGAATCTGGAGGGCACCCTCCACCTGCTGGCACCTGAACCAGGTGACAGTGTGGTAGCATTGTGTCATTATTAACAAAGTTTGTGGGGGGTGACTGTATGTTTTTGCTCATATTTTGTTGGGCTAGTCTTGGACTTTTTCAAATTCCCTGAATCAGGGAGGTGTCAAAAAGTATAATAGATCTCAAGATTCCCTTACCTGTTCTTTTTGCTTTCTTCCAGTCTAGTTTTTCTTCTCCTTATCATTTTCTTGTTGGTCTTCATTTTCTTATGCTGTTACTTGAATTTCTTGTATCTGTTCTTGTTTCTTCTCTTCCTCCCTTTGTTTTGTTTATCCCAAGCAATGGACTTCAACAGTAATTCAAAACTGAGTAAAAAATAGAGTACTTTTCAGTGTGTTGTATTTTTTCCCTGAAGATAGAGTCTAGCACTGTCGCCCGGGCTGGAGTGCACTGGTGTGATCTTGGCTCACTGCAACCTCTGCCTCCCAGTTTCCAGTGATTCTTTTGTCTCAGCCTCCCAGGTACCTGGGGTTAAAGGTGCCTGCCACCATGTTTGGCTAATTTTTGTATTTTTTTATAGACACAGGTTTTCACTGTGTTGACCAGGCTGGTCTCAAACTCCTGACCTTGTGATCCTCCTCTCTTGGCCTCCCAAAGTGCTGGAATTACAGTTGTGAGCCACTGGGTCCAGCTGACCGAATATAAAACTTTAAGTTGTTTTTTTTTATATTGACATATGTAATTTATATTCCATAAATTCCCCTTTTTGAAGAATAGAATTCAGTGGGTTTTAGTATATTCTTTTTGCCATCATCTTGATTACCCAATTCCAGTTCATTTTGGTCACCCCAAAAAGATATCCCTCACCTGTATCAGCTAACTTCATTCTCTCTACCCAACCTGCCAACCTCTAATCTGCCTTCTGTCTGTGGATTTTTCTATTCTGGACATTTCATACACATAGAATCATAAAGTGGGCTGCCTTTTGTGTCTGACTTCTTTCAGTAAGCAGAAGGTATTCAAGTGTGTCTGTGTTGTAGTGTGTATCCATACCTCACTTGTTTATAGCTGAATAACATTCATTGTAATTAATTATGTTTTTCATTTACAGTTGGTAAACAGATGGGTTATTTTCATTTTTTGACTACTGTCAATAGTGCTGCTCTGAACAGCATATTCAGGTTTTTTTTTTTTTCTCCTGAGTGTCTACTTTTTATTTCTCTTGGGTGTATACCTAGGAGTGGAAGTGCTAGGCTGTACAGTAATTCTTTTTGTAACTGTTTAAAGAACTGCCAAATCTTTTCTTTTTTATATTTGCACAAGCAATGCAGGAAGGTCTCGATTTCCCCATTTTATTGATAACATGTCTTTTTTTTTTCATTATGGCCTGACTGGTGGATGTGAAGTGATAGCTCGGTAGCTTGACTAAAATTTCCCAAATAACTTATGATTTTAAACATGTTTCCATGTGTTCATTGCCAATTGATGCTGCTTGGTTGGTGTGTTATCTATGCAAATCGTTTTTTCATTTCTTAAATCTGTTTGATATTTTATTGTTAATTTTTGAGTATTCTTTATATACTCTGGTTAATAGACCTGAACCATATATGTGAGTCACAAATATTTTCCCCAATTCTGTGGGTTGTATTATACCTTTGTTTTTTGTATATTCTGTATTTTTTTTTCTTCCGACCACTTAAAATTTTCTCTTAGATGAACTGCTTGAAGAAATGTGATGATTATGATGTGCCTCAGTATGGTTTTTTTTTTATAGTGATTATGGTTTGTTGAACTTTTGCATCAGTAAGTATACTGTTTTCATCAAACTAAGAAAATTTTCTGCCATGATTTTTTCAAATCACCCCTTCTCTATTAGAGATTCCGCCTGCATGTATATCCAACCACCTGATGTTCTCCTCATTTATTATTTCCTGGTCCTTCAGTCCTCTGTCAGTCTTGAGTAGTTTCTACTGCTGTGTCTTCATGCTCACTGATCTTTTCTTCTGCAATTTCTACTCTGTCATTAATGCCATCCTAGTGTATTTTTGGCACACTGTTTTGTAGCTTAATTTGGTTTTGGGGAAAAAAATGTGTTTACTGAACGTGGTTAAATTTATTCTAGTGCCTTATATATACAGAACAGCATTGCAATAACCGCTTCGATACCCTTATCTGTTAATTTTATTATCTATGACAATTTTGGATCTGTTTTGACTGGTTATTTTCCTAATTGGGGATCATATTCTCCCACTTCTTTGCCTGCCTGGCAATTTGTGGTTCAATGCTAGACTTTGTGAATTGTGTCTTTGTGGGTGTTAGATATCTTTGTATTCTTAAAACTCTTCTTAAATTTTATTCTGGTATGTGAATAAATTACTTTGAAATATCCCAGGCCTGCTTTTAGGATTTTTCATGAGACCACAGGAGCATTAAGTGTAGGGGAATTTTCTCCACTGCTTAAGCAAACTCTTGAGTACTCTACCTGATGTTCCAAGAATTATGAGATTTTTTTCTCTTATATTTTTAATTCAATAGCTTTGGGGGTACAAGTGGATTTTGATTACATGGATCAATTACCTTTTGGTGAATTCTGAGATTTTTGTGCACCTGTCATCCAAGTAGTGTACTTATACCTGATGTGTAGTTTTTAAAAATCCGTATAATCCTTCACATCCTCCCCTCTCTGAGCCTTTTAAAGTCCATTATATCACTCCATATGTATCTGTGTACTCAGAGCTTAGCTCACACTTGCAAGTCAGACCACACGTATTTTGTTT
>NW_022440205.1:0-7599 GCF_009761245.1 Sapajus apella
ATTATAGCGCTAATTCTTATGAGCCTGTATATGGCTGGAGACATCTCCTTACACACATTATTCTCATTCACTCAGGAATATAAAAACGCAGCTTTTAGAAGAAACGTGTTTCTAACTCGCTGAATCTAAACATAGATTCAACTTCCGAAGGTTAACAAACACATAAGAGAGAAGTTTGAAAGAGTCGATTCTCCTTTGGTTTAGACACGATCTTACCGCTAATACTTGGGAGCCTGTATATGGCTGGAAATACCTCTTTCCAGATTCTCCAAAGAAAGGTTTTCTGAACTGCTACATTCACATATCTGTTAAACTCTCTAAGCTGAATATACACCTAGACAATCATTCTGCTACATAGCTCCGTTTTTGTTTTAGAGCCCGATATTTCTCATTACACCCTACACTCCCATTCACTCAGGAATATCCAAACGCCGCTATTTGGGGAAAAGTGTGTCTAACTCGCTGATCTAAACATAGATGCAACTTCTGAAGGTGAACGAACACACAGCGGACCAATTTGCATGAGCCGTTTCTCCTGTGATTTAGATGCGATCTTAAATTTAATTCCTAGGAGCCTGTATATGGCTTGAAATATCTCTTTCCAGATTCTCCAAAGAATGTGTTGGTGAACTGCTACATTCACAAAATTGTTTAACTCTGTAAGTTTAATATACACCTTGACAATCATTCTGCTAGGTTGCTCCGTTTTTGTTTTAGAGCCAGATATTTCTCATTAAACCCTATACTCCCATTCACTCAGGAATATCCAAACGCAGATTTTTGAAGAAATGTGTTTCTGATTCGTAGAATCTAAACATAGATGCAACTTCCGAAGTTGAATGAACACACAGTGGAGCAGTTTGAAAGAGACGTTTCTTGTATGATTTAGGTGCGATCTTAAAGTTAATTCTTAAGAGTCTGTATATGGCTGGAAATATCTCCTTCCAGATTCTCCAAAGGAAGGGTTGGTGAACTGCTACATTCACACAATTGTTTAACTCTGTAAGTTTAATATACACCTTGATAATCATTCTGCTGCATAGCTCCGTTTTCGTTTTAGAGCCAGATATTTCTCATTAAACCCTATACTCCCATTCACTCAGGAATATCCAAACGCAGCATTTTGGACAAACGTGTTTCTAACTCGCAGAATCTAAACATAGATGCAACTAACGAAGGTGAACGAGCACAGAGTGGAACAGCTTGAAAGAGTCGTTTCTCATATGATTTAGATGCGATTTTAAAGGTAATTCTTAAGAGTCTGTATATGTCTGGAAATATCTCCCCCTCAGATTCTCCAAAGAAAGGGTTAGTGAACTGCTACATACACACAATTGTTTAACTCTGCAAGTTTAATATACAACTTAACAATCATTCTGCTACATAGCTCCGTTTTTGTTTTAGACCCAGATATTTATCACTAAAACCTATACTCCCATTCACTCAGGAATAACCAAACGCAGCTTTTTGGAGAAACGTGTTTCTAACTCACATAATCTAAACATAGGTGGAACTTACGAAGGTGAACGAACACACAGTGGAGCAGTTTGAAAGAGACGTTTCTCGTATGATTTAGATGCGATCTTAAAGCTAACTCTTAAGTGTCTGTATATGGCTGGAAATATCTCTGTCCAGATTCTACAAAGGAAGGGTTAGTCAACTACTACATTGACAGAATTGTTTAACTCTGTAAGTTTAATGAACACCTTGACAATCATTGTGCTACATAGCTCCGTTTTTGTTTTAGAGCCAGATATTTCTCATAAAACCCTATGCTCCCATTCTCTCAGGATTATCCAAACGCAGTTTTTGGAGAAACGTGTTTCTAACTCCCAGAATCTAAACATATATGCAACTTAAGAAGGTGAACGAACACACAGTGGAGCAGTTTGAAAGAGACGTTTCTCGTATGATTTAGATGTGATATTAAAGCTAATTCTTAATAGTCTGTATATGGCTGGAAGTATCTCTTTCCAGATTCTCCAAAGAAAGTGTTGGTGAACTGCTACATTCACACAATTGTTTAACTCTGTAAGTTTAATATACACCTTGACAATCATTCTGCTAAATAGCTCCGTTTTTGTTTTAGAGCCAGATATTTCTCATTAAACCCTACGCTCCCATTCACTCAGGAATATCCAAACGCAGCTTTTTGGAGAAACGTGTTTCTAACTCGCAGAATCTAAACATAGATGCAAATTCCGAAGGTGAACGAACACACAGTGGAGCAGTTTGAAAGAGACGTTTCTCGTATGATTTAAGTGCGATCTTAAACCTAATTCTTATGAGTCTTTATATGGCTGCAAATATCTCTTTCCAGATTCTCCAAAGAAAGGGTTAGAGAGCTGCTATATTCACACAATTGTTTAACTCTGTAAGTTTAATGTACACCTTGACAATCATTCTGCTACATAGCTCCGTTTTTGTTTTAGAGCCAGATATTTCTCATTTGACCCTACACTCCCATTCACTCAGGAATATCCAAACGCAGCCTTTTGGAGAAACGTGTTTCTAACTCCCAGTATGTAAACATAAATGCAAGTTCCGAAGTTGAACGAACACACAGTGGAGCAGTTTGAAAGCGACGTTTCCCATATGATTTAGATGCGATTTTAAAGCTAATTCTTAAGAGTCTGTATATGGCTGGAAATATCTCTTTCCAGATTCTCCAAAGAAAGGGATAGTGAACTGCTACATTCACACAATTGTTTAACTCTGTAAGTTTAATATACACCTTGACAATCATTCTGCTACATAGCTTCGTTTTTGTTTTAGAGCCAGATATTTCTCATTAAACACTATGCTCCTATTCACTCAGGAATATCCAAACGCTGCTTTTTGGAGAAACGTGTTTCTAACTGGCAGAATCTGAACATAGATGCAACTTCCGAAGGTGTAACAACACAGAGTGGAGCAGTTTGAAAGAGACGTTTCTCTTATGGTTTTGATGAAACCTTAAAGCTAATTCTTAAGAGTCTGTATATGGCTGGAAATATCTCCTTCCAGATTCTCCAAAGAAAGGGTTGGTGAACTGACATATTCACACAATTGTTTAACCCTGTAAGTTTAATATACACCTTGACAATGATTCTGCTGCTTAGCTCCGTTTTAGTTTTAGACCCAGATATTTATCACTAAAACCTATACTCCCATTCACTCAGGAATAACCAAACGCAGCTTTTTGGAGAAACGTGTTTCTAACTCGCATAATCTAAACATAGGTGCAACTTCCGAAGGTGAACGAACACACAGTGGAGCAGTTTGAAAGAGACGTTTCTCGTATGATTTAGATGCGATCTTAAAGCTAATTCTTAAGAGTCTGTATATGGCTGGAAATATCTCTGTCCAGATTCTACAAAGGAAGGGTTATTCAACTACTACATTGATACAATTGTTTAACTCTGTAAGTTTAATGTAAACCTTGACAATCATTGTGCTACATAGTTCCGTTTTTGTTTTAGAGCCAGATATTTCTCATTAAACCCTATGCTCCCATTCTCTCAGGATTATCCAAACGCAGCTTTTTGAAGAAACGTGTTTCTAACTCCCAGAATCTAAACATATATGCAACTTAAGAAGGTGAACGAACACACAGTGGAGCAGTTTGAAAGAGACGTTTCTCGTATGATTTAGATGTGATATTAAAGATAATTCTTAATAGTCTGTATATGGCTGGAAGTATCTCTTTCCAGATTCTCCAAAGAAAGGGTTAGAGAACTGCTACATTCACAAAATTGTTTAACTCTGTAAGTTTAATATACACCTTGACAATCATTCTGCTAAATAGCTCCGTTTTTGTTTTACAGCCAGATATTTCTCATTAAACCCTACGCTCCCATTCACTCCGGAATATCCAAACGCAGCATTTTGGAGAAACGTGTTTCTAACTCGGAGAATCTAAACATAGATGCAACTTAAGACGTTGAAGGAACACACAGTGGAGCAGTTTGAAAGGGATGATTCTCGTATGATTTAGATGCGATCTTAAAGCTAATTCTTAAGAGTCTTTATATGGCTGGAAATATCTCCTTCCAGATTCTCCAAAGAAAGGGTTAGAGAACTGCTACATTCACACAATTGTTTAACTCTGTAAGTTTAATATACACCTTGACAATCATTCTGCTACATAGCTCCGTTTTTGTTTTAGAGCCAGATATTTCTCATTAAACACTATGCTCCCATTCACTCAGGAATATCCAAACGCAGCTTTTTGGAGAAACGTGTTTCTAACTCGCAGAATCTAAACATAGATGCAAATTCCGAAGGTGAACGAACACACAGTGGAGCAGTTTGAAAGATACGGTTGTCGTATGATTTAAGTGCGACCTTAAACCTAATTCTTATGAGTCTTTATATGGCTGCAAATATCTCTTTCAAGATTCTCCAAAGAAAGGGTTAGAGAACTGCTATATTCACACAGTTGTTTAACTCTGTACGTTTAATATACACCTTGACAATCATTCTGCTACATAGCTCCGTTTTTGTTTTAGAGGCAGATATTTCTCATTAAACCCTATACTCCCTTTCACTCCGGAATATCCAAACGCAGCCTTTTGCAGAAACGTGTTTCTAACTCCCAGAATCTAAATATAAATGCAAGTTCCGATGTTGCACGAACACACAGTGGAGCAGTTTGAAAGAGACGTTTTTCCTGTGGTTTAGATGCGATCTTAAAGCTAATTCTTAAGATTCTGTATATGACTGGAAATATCTCTTTCCAGATTCTCCAAAGAAAGGGTTAGTGAACTGTTACATTCATACAATTGGTTAACTCTGTAAGTGTAATATACAGCTTGACAATCATTCTGCTACATAGCTCCGTTTTTGTTTTAGAGCCAGATATTTCTCATTAAACCCTAAGCTCCCATTCACTCAGGAATATCCAAACGCAGCTTTTTGGAGAAACGTGTTTCTAAGTCGCAGAATCTAAACATAGATGCAACTTAAGAAGGTGAATGAACACACAGTGGAGCAGTTTGAAAGAGACATTTCTCCTGTGGTTTAGATGCGATCTTAAAGCTAATTCTCAAGAGTCTGTATATGGCTGGAAATATCTCCTTCCAGATTCTCCAAAGAAAGGGTTAGTGAAATCCTACATTCACACAATTGTTAGCTCTGTAAGTTTAATATACACCTTGACAATCATTCTGCTACATAGCTCCGTTTTTGTTTTAGAGCCCGATATTTCTCATTACACCCTATATTCCCTTTCACTCAGGAAAATCCAAACCCAGCTTTTTGGATAAACGTGTTTCTACCTCGCTGAATCTAAACATAGTTGCGACTTCCGATTCTGAAAAACACACAGCAGAGCAGTTTGAAAGAAACGTTTCTAATGTGATTTCGACGCGATCTTATAGCTAATTCTTAAGAGTCTGTATATGGCTGGAAATATCTCTTTCCAGATTCTACAAAGAAATGGTTATTCAACTGCTATATTCACACAATTGTTTAACTCTGTAAGTTTAGTATACAGCTTGACAATCATTCTGCTACATAGCTCCGTTGTTGTTTTAGAGCCCGATATTTCTCATTACACCCTATATTCCCTTTCACTCAGGAATATCCAAAGGCAGCTTTTTGGATAAACGTGTTTCTAACTCGCTGAATCGAAATATAGTTGCAACTTCCTAAGGTCAACGAACACACAGCAGAGCAGTTTGATACAGACGTTTCTTCTGTGGTTTAGACGCGATCTTACCGCTAATTCTTATGAGCCTGTTTATGGCTGGAAATATCTCCTTCCACATTCTCCAAAGAAAGTGTTTCTGATCTGCTACATTCACACATCTGTTTAACTCTATATGCTGAATATACACCTTGACAATCATTCAGCTACATAGCTCCGTTTTTGTTTTAGAGCCAGATATTTCTCATTACACCCTATACTGCCATTCACTCAGGAATATCCAAATGCAGATTTTATAAGAAACGTGTTTCTAACTCGACGAATATAAACATAGATGCAACTTCCTAAGGTGAACGAACACAGAGCAGAGCAGTTTATAAGAGTCGTTTCTCCTGTGGTTTAGACGCGATCTTAATGCTAATTCTTTTTTTTTTCTCCCTGTCTCTCTCTCTCTCTCTCTCTCTCTCACACACACACACACACACACACACACACACGCACACCCCTGATTCAGATTTCTAGCTTTTGGGTACAATGTACACTATTCATGCAACAGTTACACCAAACGCACAGACTTGACCACTGTGCAATATATCCATGTAACAAAACCACACCTGTACCCCTTTATACAAAAATTTGAAAAGATTTCTAGCTTCTGTTGTTTGTTTCTGTTTTTGTTTTTCTCCATTATAGAGCTTTATAAGAGAAAGCTTTCATTCCTTTATTTTCATGATTTTTTTCATTGATTATTCCCTCCCCCAAACTCCAACACCCTCAACACAGATAAACAGATGCCACTCTCATAATGAAACTACATCAGTCTTAGTCACAAGGAGGATTGAGAAGTAATGGAGATGTGCTAAATCACAGAGCTGTACACAAGATAATCTACACTTGAATGTTATGTATTTGAGAAAGTCCCTATTGCACAGGAGTGGAAAGGGGAAGTAAGGGAATCACAAAAAATAATAATGAGAACTCCTATAGAAACTATTTTGAATATACATATTCCATCATTGTTCTTCTGGTGAAAAATAATTTTAGAAGTTAGCATCAGAATCTATCTCAGATGTATGATATTTGTCTATCAAGGTCCGTTTATTTACCCTGTGTAGAGATAAAAAATTTTAAAAACCTAAATATTTTTCAACTCCCTTTTAAGTTGAGCTCATAAATACACATCCTTCCATCAGCCAGGGCATATCAGAAACCACCCGACAATGACTCTTGCAATCTCTCTTTTTTTTTTTTTTTTTTAGAGAATCAAAAGGTTTATTAATGGGTAAATAAGAACAATGACTGTGGCTTTAGTGCCAATCAGCGTTATCAATAAGTGTTTTATAATTAAATACATAGTGATAAAATATTGCCAAAATGTTTTGCCTACTCTGGTGTAATTGGGGGTTATCCTCAAATTTTTTTTCCCATTTATGTATTTTATTGCATTTTACGTTTTGGGGTACATGTGAAGAACATGCAAAATTGTTGCATAGGAACACATGTGGCAGTGTGATTTGCTGCCTTCCTCCCCATCACCTACATCTGGCATTTCGCCCCTTGCTATCTCTCCCCAGCTTCCCACACCCCACCGTCCCTCTCCTATTTCCCCCCAACTGACCCCAGTGTGTAGTGCTCCCCTCCCTGTGTCCATGTGTTCTCATTATTCAACACCTGCCTATGAGTGAGAACATGCGGTGTTTGATCTTCTGCTCTTCTGTCAGTTTGCTGAGAATGATGGTTTCCAGGTTCATCCATGTCCCTACAAAGGACCCAAACTCATCGTTTCTGATGGCTGCATAATATTCCATGGTGTATATGTGCCACATTTTCCCTATCCAGTCTATCGTCGATGGGCATTTGGGTTGGTTCCAGGTCTTTGCTATTGTAAACAGTGCTGCAATGAACATTCGTGTACACGTGTCCTTATAGTAGAACGATTTGTAATCCTTTGGATATATACCCAGTAATGG
>NW_022440206.1:0-7056 GCF_009761245.1 Sapajus apella
CTAAAAGCTGCGTTTGGATATTCCTGAGTGAATGGGAATAATGGGTGCAATGAGAAATACCTGGCTCTAAAACAAAAACGGAGCTATGTAGCAGAATGATTGTCAAGATGTATATTAAACTTACAGAGTTAAAAAATTGTGTTAATGTCGCAGTTGAATAACCCTTTCTTTGGAAAATCTGGAAAGAGATATTACCAGCAATATACAGACTCTTAAGTATTAACTATATGATCGCGTCTAAATCACATTAGAAACGTCTCTTTCAAAGTGCTCTGCTGTGTGTTCGTTCACCTTAGGAAGTTGCATCTATGTTTAAATTCAGCGAGTTAAAAACAGGTTTCTTCTAAAAGCTGCGTTCGGTTATTTCTGAGTGAATGGGAATAATGCGTGTAATGAGAAATTTCTGGCTCTAAAACAAAAGCGGAGCTATGTAGCAGAATGATTGTCAAGGTGTATATTAAACATACAGAGGTAAGCAATTTTGTGAATGTAGCAGTTCACTAACCCTTTCTTTGGAGAATCTGGAAAGAGATATTTCCAGCCATATACAGACACTTAAGAATTAGCTTTAAGATCGCATCTAAATCATTCGAGAAACGTCTCTTTCAAACTGCTCCACTTTGTGTTCGTTCACCTTAGGAAGTTGCATCTATGTTTAGATTCTGCGAGTTAGAAACACGTTTCTCCAAAAAGCTGCGTTTGGATATTCCTGAGTGAATGGGAGTATGGGGTTTAATGAGAAATATCGGGCTCTAAAACAAAAACGGAGCTATGTAGCAGAATGATTGTCAAGGTGTGTGTTCAACTTACAGAGTTAAACAGACGTGTGAATGTAGCAGTTTAGAACCACTTTCTTAGGAGAATCTGGAAAGAGATTATTCCAGCCATATACAGGCTCATGAGTTTTAGTGGTAAGATCGCGTCTAAACCACAGGAGAAACGTCTCTTTCAAACTGCTCTGCTGTGTTTTGTTCACCATCGGAAGTTGCATCTATGTTTAGATTCAGCGAGTTAGAAATAGGTTTCTTCTAAAAGCTGTGTTTGGATATTCCTGGGTTATTGGGAGTATAGGGTGTAAAGAGAAATATCTGGCTCTAAAACAAAAACGGAGCTATGTAGAAGAATGATTGTCAAGGTGTGTATTCAACTTATAGAGTTAGACAGATGAGTGAAAGTAGCAGTTCAGAAACCCTTTCCTTGGAGAATCTGAAAGAGATATTGCCAGCAATATACAGACTCTAAAGAATTAGCGGGAAGATCGCGTCTAAATCACATTCGAAACGTCTCTATCAAACTGCTCTGCTGTGTGTTAGTTCACCTTCGGAAGTTGCATCTATGTTTATGTTCAGCGAGTTAGAAACACGTTTCTCCAAAAAGTGGCGTTTGGATATTCCTGAGTGAATGGGAGTATAGGGTGTAATGAGAAATATCGGGCTCTAAAACAACAACGGAGCTATGTAGTAGAATGATTGTCAAGGTTTATATTAAATTTGCAGAGTTAAACAATTGTGTTGACGTACCAGTTCACTAACACTTTCTTTGGAGAATATTTAAAGAGATATTTCCAGCCATATACAGGCTCCTAAGAATTTGGTTTAACATTGTATCTAAATCACAGGAGAAACTTCTCTTTCAAACTGCTCTGCTGTGTGTTCGTTCACCTTCGGACGTTGCATCTATGTTTAGATTCAGCGAGTTAGAAACACCTTTCTCCAAATAGCGGCGTTTGGATATTCCTGAGTGAATGGAAGTATAGGGTGTAATGAGAAATATCGTGCTCTAAAACAAAAAGGAGCTATGTAGCAGAATGATTTTCAAGGTGTATATTGAACTTAGAGAGATAAACAGATATGTGAATGTAGCAGTTCAGAAAACCTTTCTTAGGAGAATCTGGAAAGAGATATTTCCAGCCATATATAGGCTCATTAGAATTAGCGGTATGATCGCGTCTAAACCACAGGACAATTGTCTCTTTCAAACTGCTCTCTTATGTGTTCGTTCACCTTCAGAAGTTGCATCTATGTTTAGATTCAGCGAGTTAGAAACACGTTTCCTCTAAAAGCTGCGTTTGGATTATCCTGAGTGAATGGGAATAATTAGTGTAATGAGAAATATCTGGCTCTAAAACAAAAGTGGAGCTATGTTGCAGAATGATTGTCAAGGTGTGTGTTCAACTTACAGAGTTAGACAGATGTGTGAATATAGCATTTCAGAAACCCTTTCCTTGGAGAATCTGGAAAGAGATAATTCCAGCAATATACAGACTCTTAAGAATTAGCGGGAAGATCGCGTCTCAACCACAGGAAAAACGTCTCTTTCAAACTGCTCTGCTGTGTGTTCGTTGACCTTAGGAAGTTGCATATATGTTTCGATTCAGCGAGTTAGAAACAAGTTTCTTCTAAAAGCTGCCTGTCGATATTCTTGAGTGAATGGGAGTATACAGTGTAATGAGAAATATCTGGCTCTAAAACGAAAACGGAGCTATATAGCAGAATGATTGTCAACGTGTATATTAAGCTTACAGAGTTAAACAATTGTGTGAATGTACCAGTTCACTAACCCTTTATTTGGAGAATCTGGAAAGAGATATTTCCAGCAATATACTGACTCTTAAGAATTAGCTATAAGATCGCGTCTAAATCACATTAGAAACGTCTCTTTCAAACTGCTTCACTGTGTGTTCGTTCACCTTCGGAAGTTGCATCTATGTTTAGATTCAGCGAGTTAGAAACACGTTTCTCCAAATAACGGCGTTTGGATATTCCCGAGTGAATGGGAGTATAGTGTGTAATGAGAAATATCGGTCTCTAAAACAAAAACGGAACTATATAGCAGAATGATTTTCAATGTGTATATTGAACTTAGAGACTTAAACAGATATGTGAATGTAGCAGTTCAGAAAACCTTTCTTTGGAGAATCTGGAAAGAGATATTTCCAGCCATATACAGGCCCGTAAGAATTAGCTGCAAGATCGCGTCTAAACCACAGGAGAATCGTCTCTTTCAAACTGCTCTCTTATTTGTTCGTTCACCTTCGGAAGTTGCATCTATGTTTAGATTCAGCGAGTTAGAAACAAGTGTCTTCTAAAAGCTGCGTTTGGATATTCCTGAGTGAATGGGAATAATGGGTGTAATGAGAAATATCTGGCTCTAAAACAAAAGCGGAGCTATGTAGCAGAATGATTGTCAAGGTGTATATTAAACTTACAGAGTTAAACAATTGTGTGAATGTAGCAGTTCACTAACCCTTTCTTTGGAGAATCTGGAAAGAGATATTTCAGGCCAAATACAAGCTCCTAAGAATTAGCGGTAAGATCGCGTCTAAACTGCAGGAGAATCGTCTCCTTCAAACTGCTCTCTTATGTGTTCGTTCACCATCGGAAGTTGCATCTATCTTTCGATTCAGTGAGTTAGAAACACGTTTCTTCTAAAAGCTGCGTTTGGATATTCCTGAGTGAATGGGAATAATGGGTGTAATGAGAAATATCGGGCTCTAAAACAAAAACGGAGCTATGTAGCAGAATGATTGTCAAGGTGTATATACAACTTAGATTGTTAAACAGATATCTGAATGTAGCAGTTCAGAAAACCTTTCATGGAGAATCTGGAAAAACATATTTCCAGCAATATAAAGACTCTTAAGAATTAGCTTTAAGATCTCATCTAAATCTTACGAGAAACGTCCCTTTCAACCTGCTCCACTGTGTGTTCGTTCACCTTAGGAAGTTGCATCTATGTTTAGATTCTGCGAGTTAGAAACACTTTTCTCCAAAAAGCTGCGTTTGGATATTCCTGAGTGAATGGGAGTGTAGGGTTTAATGAGAACTTTCTGGCTCTAAAACAAAAACGGAGCTATGTAGCTGAATGATTTTCAAGGTGTATGTTCAACATATAGAGTTAAACAGATTTGTGAATGTAGCAGTTCAGAAAATCTTTCTTTGGAGAATCTGGAAAGAGATATTTCCAGCCATAAACAGGCTCATAAGAATTAGCGGTAAGATCGCGTCGAAACCACAGGAGAAACTTCTCTTTCAAACTGCTCTGCTGTGTGTTCGTTGACCTTAGGAAGTTGCATCTATGTTTCGATTCAGCGAGTTAGAAACAGGTTTTTCTAAAAGCTGCGTGTCGATATTCTTGAGTGCGTGGAAGTATACAGTGTAATGAGAAATATCTGGCTCTAAAACAAAAACGGAGCTATGTAGCAGAATGATTGTCAAGATGTATATTAAACTTACGGAGTTAAACAATTGTGTGAATGTAGCAGTTAAATAACCCTTTCTTTGAAGAATCTGGAAGGAGATATTTCCAGCGATATACAGACTCTTAAGAATTTGCTATAAGATTGCGTGTAAATCACATTTGAAACGTCTGTTTCAAACTGCTCTGCTGTGTGTTCGTTCACCTTAGGAAGTTGCATCTATGCTTAGATTCAGGGAGTTAGAAACACGTTTCTCCAAAAAGCGGCGTTTGGATATTCCTGAGTGAATGGGTATATAGGGTGTAATGAGAAATATCGGGCTCTAAAACAACAACGGAGCTATGTGGCAGAATGATTGTCAAGGTGTATATTAAACTTACAGAGTTTAACAATTGTGGGAATGTAGCAGTTCTCTAAGCCTTTCTTTGCAGAATCCGTAAAGAGATATTTCCAGCCATATACAGGCTCCTAAGAATTAGCTTTAAGATCGCATCTAAATCACAAGAGAAACGTCTCTTTCAAACTGCTCTCTTATGAGTTCGTTCACCTTCGGAAGTTGCATCTATGTTTAGATTCAGCGAGTTAGAAACACGTTTCTTCTAAAAGCTGCGTTTGGATATTCCTGAGTGAATGGGAATAATGTGTTTAATGAGAAATATCTGGCTCCAAACAAAAACGGAGTTATGTAGCAGAATGATTGCCAAGGTGTATATTCAACTTACAGAGATAAACAGACGTGTGAAGGTAGCCGTTCAGAATCACTTTCTTTGGAGAATCTGGAAAGAGATAATTCCAGCCATATACAGGTTCATAAGATTTAGCGGTAAGATCGCGTCTAAACCACAGGAGAATCGTATCTTTCAAACTGTTCAGCTGTGTTTGGTTCACATTAGGAAGTTGCATCTATGTTTGGATTCAGCGAGTTAGTAACACGTTTCTTCAAAAAGCTGCGTTTGGATATTCCTGGGTTATTGATAGTATAGGGTGTAATGAGAAATATCTGGCTCTAAAACAAAAGTTTAACTATGTAGCAGAATTATTGTCAAGGTGTATATTAAACTTACAGAGTTAAACAGACGTGTGAATGTAGCAGTTCAGAATCACTTTCTTTGGAGAATCTGGAAAGAGATAATTCAGGCCATATACAGGCTCATAAGATTTAGCGCTAAGATCGCATCTAAACCAAAGGAGAAACGTCTCTTTCAAACTACTCTGCTGTGTTTGATTCACATTAGGAAGTTGGATCTATGTTTAGATTCAGCGAGTTAGAAACAGGTTTCTTGTAAAAGCTGCGTTTGGATATTCTTGGGTTATTGGGAGTATAGGGTGTAATGAGAAATATCTGGCTCTAAAACAAAAACGGAGCTATGTAGAAGAATGATTGTCAAGTTGTATATTCAACTTACAGAGTTAGACAGATGTGTGAATGTAGTAGTTCACTACCTCTTTCTTGGGAGAATCTGGAAAGAGATAATTCCAGCCATATACAGACTCTTAAGAATTAGCTTTAACATCGCATCTAAATCATATAAGAAATGTCTCTTTCAAACTGCTCCACTGTGTGTTTGTTCACCTTAGGAAATTGCATCTATGTTTAGATTCTGCGAGTTAGAAACACGTTTCTCCAAAAAGCTGCGTTTGGAATATTCCTGAGTCAATGGGTGCATAGGGTGTAATGAGAAATATCGGGCTGTAAAACAAAAACGGAGCTATGTAGCAGAAAGATTGTCAAGGTGTATATAAAACTTACAGTGTTAAACAATTGTGTGAATGTAGCAGTTCACTATCCCTTTCTTTGGGGCATCTGGAAAGAGATATTTCCAGCCATATACAGACTCTTAAGAATTAGCTTTACGATCGCATCAAAATCATACGAGAAACGTCTCTTTCAAACTGCTCCACTGTGTATTCGTTCAACTTCGGAAGTTGCATCTATGTTTAGATTCAGCGAGTTAGAAACACGTTTCTCCAAAGAGCGGCGTTTGGATATTCCTGAGTGAATAGGAGTATAGGGTGTAATGAGAAACATCTGGCCCTAAAACAAAAACGGAGCTATGTAGCTGAATGATTGTCAAGGTGTATATTCAACATATAGAGTTAAACAGATGTGTGAATGTAGCAGTTCAGAAAACCTTTCTTTGGAGAATCTGAAAAGACATAATTCCAGCCATAAACAGGCTCATAATAATTAGCGGTAAGATCGCGTCTAAACCACAGGAGAATTGTCTCTTTCAAACTGCTCTCTTATGTGTTCGTGCACCTCGGAAGTTGAATCTATTTTTAGATTCAGCGAGTTAAAAACATGTTTCTTCCAAAAGCTGWGTTTGGACATTCCTGAGTRAATGGGAATAAYGGGTGTAATGAGAAATATCTGGCTCTAAAACAAAAGATTAACTATGTAGCAGAATTATTGTCAAGGTGTATATTAAACTTACAGAGTTAAACAGACGTGTGAATGTAGCAGTTCAGAATCACTTTCTTTGGAGAATCTGGAAAGAGATAATTCAGGCCATATACAGGCTCATAAGATTTAGCGGGAAGATCGCGTCTAAACCACAGGAGAAACGTATCTTTCAAACTGCTCTGCTGTGTTTGGTTCACATTAGGAAGTTGCATCTATGTTTAGATTGAGCGAGTTAGAAACAGGTTTCTTATAAAAGCTGCGTTTGGATATTCCTGGGTTATTGGGAGTATAGGGTGTAATGAAATATCTGGCTTTAAAACAAAAACGGAGCTATGTGTAAGAATGATTGTCAAGTTGTGTATTCAACTTACAGAGTTAGACAGATGTGTGAATGTAGCAGTTCAGAAAAGCTTTCTTGGGAGAATCTGGAAAGAGATATTTCCAGCCATAAACA
>NW_022440206.1:7066-7793 GCF_009761245.1 Sapajus apella
CTAAAAGCTGCGTTTGGATATTCCTGAGTGAATGGGAATAATGGGTGCAATGAGAAATACCTGGCTCTAAAACAAAAACGGAGCTATGTAGCAGAATGATTGTCAAGATGTATATTAAACTTACAGAGTTAAAAAATTGTGTTAATGTCGCAGTTGAATAACCCTTTCTTTGGAAAATCTGGAAAGAGATATTACCAGCAATATACAGACTCTTAAGTATTAACTATATGATCGCGTCTAAATCACATTAGAAACGTCTCTTTCAAAGTGCTCTGCTGTGTGTTCGTTCACCTTAGGAAGTTGCATCTATGTTTAAATTCAGCGAGTTAAAAACAGGTTTCTTCTAAAAGCTGCGTTCGGTTATTTCTGAGTGAATGGGAATAATGCGTGTAATGAGAAATTTCTGGCTCTAAAACAAAAGCGGAGCTATGTAGCAGAATGATTGTCAAGGTGTATATTAAACATACAGAGGTAAGCAATTTTGTGAATGTAGCAGTTCACTAACCCTTTCTTTGGAGAATCTGGAAAGAGATATTTCCAGCCATATACAGACACTTAAGAATTAGCTTTAAGATCGCATCTAAATCATTCGAGAAACGTCTCTTTCAAACTGCTCCACTTTGTGTTCGTTCACCTTAGGAAGTTGCATCTATGTTTAGATTCTGCGAGTTAGAAACACGTTTCTCCAAAAAGCTGCGTTTGGATATTCCTGAGTGAATGGGAGTAT
>NW_022440207.1:0-7595 GCF_009761245.1 Sapajus apella
AGTGTGTGTGTGTGTGTGTGTGTGTGTGTGTGTGTATACACACACACACACATATATATATATGGTGTATTTCTGAAACACCATATTTAAAAATCCTATATTTTATAAGTGAAAAGTCACTTAAAAATCTCAGCTTTTGTGACTGGGTTGATTAATGTTAAGTAACTTATATCTGCTGTATAATAAACATAGTGATCAACAAACTATCCTTTGTTTTCCATATTTTATGACTCTGAAACTCAGCTCTTTATGGTTGATTTTCCAAATCTTTTGCCTTTTTTCTGGAAGCACCCTGCCCATTTTACTACTCCAACCAGCCAATCAAGAGATAAAAATGAGGCTGGGCTTGGTGGCTTATGCCTGTAATCTTCGTACTTTGGGAGGCCAAGGCAATGGGATAGCATATGCCCAGAAGTTCAGGAAACTATACCAAAAAAAAAAAAGAGAGAGAGAGATAAAAATGAAATAGGCATTTAAATGCAAACCAGATGGTTTTTGCTATTCTTTCCTAGTTAAGGCAAAATATTTTTTGTTAAAATAAGGTATTGCTACTCTTCGTGGGTTTCTTTTCTAGACTTTTTCTGATGCTCTAAGATGAATTATTCAGAGTAGTTTAATTTTAATATTATTTCTGCTGGCTAATGCTGTACTTATTTTTCTTTCTTCATTATAGGTATGCTCCATATAGTGACTGTAGCTGTTTCTCTGGATTTACCATCTGCTAAATTGTAAATGTGAGAAAAAAGGTTATATGTGACTATATAGGAAGTCAGCATTTGTATTTTGCATCATTGAAATAAATAAAAAATGCTTCTGTATTCTTCAGATAAAGCATATTGTGACAACTTGTAGAAAATGTTCATTTTAAGGTACATTAATAGAAGTATTTCAATATGGAAGGTACCATCTGATAACAAGGTCAGTGGTAATTAAGGACATAGATTCAAAAATCAGGATTTACTCTTGTATTACCTTGACTTTTTTTTTTAATGGTCAAAGGTGATGACATTTTTTTTTTTAAGACAGAGTCTTGCTCTGTCACCCAGGATGGAATTTAGTAGCATGATATTGGCTCACTACAACCTCCACCTCCCGAGTTCAAGTGATTCTCCTGCCTCAGCTCCTGAGTAGGTGGGACTACAGGCGCTTGCCACCACGTCCCAGCTAATTTTTGTATTTTTAGTAGAGATAAGGTTTCACCATATTGGCCAGGCTGGTCTTGAACTGCTGACCTTGTGATCCGCCCACCTTGGCCTCCCAAAGTGCTGGGATTACAGGCATGAGCCACCACACCTGATCATCACCTTTTAATTTCTGATCCGAACATTTATTTAGTATATTAGGAGGACAGAATTCCCTTAATACTCAAAATACATAGGATCACAAAGATTATTTTCTCTAGAGGAGTCATTTTATTAAGTTAGGAAGGATGAAAAACTCCTGTTACCAGAAAAAAACTGTTACCAGAGTTTTTCTAACTCTCTGAATTTGATTTTCATGTGGGTGACTACTTTTACTCCCTGTTATGGCAACACAAAATTTGTTGTCTTTTTTGCTAATAGGACTTTAAACCTATGATTTAGCAAACTTTAACTCTTGACAATCGTTTTCAGGGGAGTTGTTTGTTTGAGGCTTCTTTTTGAGACAGGGGCTTGCTCTCTGGGTTAAGTGATTCTCTCACCTCAGCTTCCTCAGTAGCTGGGACTGCAGGGGTGTGCCACCATGCCCAGCTAATTTTTTTTAGTTTTAGTAGACACAAGATCTCTCTGTTGCCCAGGCTCGTCTCCAACTCTTGAATTCAAGTGATCTTCCCACTTCAGCCTCCCAAAGTGCTGGGATTACAAACATGAGCCACCTCGCCTGGATTCTTGATTTTTAAAAAGAGGGTGGAGGATTAATAGACAATTTTAAATATACATTTGACTTACTCAGTAGGAGCACCAACCGCTTGAGCAATAAAAAAATCCACATGTAACTTTTGACTCCCCAAAATCTTAACTATTACCAGATGCTGTGGTGTGTTCTTGTAGTCCCAGCTACTTGGGAACCTGAGGCAGGAGGATCTCTCGAGCTCAGAAGTTCTGGAATATAGTGCACTATGCTGATTGAGCTTCCTCACTAATTTCGATATCCATATGGTGACCTCCCAGGAAAAGGGGACCAGCAGGTTGCCTAAGGAGGGGTGAGCCTGCCCAGATCAGAAACAGTTGGTCAAAACTCCCATGCTAATTGGTAATGGGATCAGGCCTGTGAATAGTCACTACCCTCCAGCCTTAGCAACATAGCAAGACCTCATCTCTTTAGAAAAAAAAAAAAAAAAAGCGTGTGTATATATATATATAAACCATTGGGTCTCATAAATAAAAAATTAAAAACTATTAATATTGTATTGTTGACTGAAAAACTTACCAGTAATAGTCAATTAACACATATTTTGTATGCTATATGTGTTATATACAGTATTCTTACAATAAAGTAAGTTAGAGAAAATAAAGTGTTCTTTAAAAAAAAAAAATCCTTGAGAGGCCTGGCGTGGTGACTCAACCCTGTAATCTTAGCACTTTGGGACACTGAGGCAGGCAGATTACTTGAGCTCAGTTCAAGACCAACCTGGGCAACATAGCAAAATCCCATCTCTACAAAAAATACAAAAATTAGTCAGGCGTGGTGGCTAATGCCTGTAGTCCCAGCTACCTGTGAGACTGAGACGAGAATCTCTTAAGCCTGGGAAGCAGAGGTTGCACTGAGCCAAGAAACCACTGTACTCCTTAAGGAAAACATGTAATTACTATTCATTAAGTGGAAATGGATCATCATAAAGGTCTTCATCCTCATCATCTTTACATTGAGTAGGCTGAGGAGGAAGAGGAATAGTTGGTCTTTCTGTCTTGGGTGGAAGAGGGAGAAGAAAATTCTATGTAAGTGGATCCATGCATAAGTGGACTCATGCAGTTCAAAGTCATGTTGTTCAAGGGGGAACTGTACTTCATTTGACCCTCAGGAAAGCCCTTTTCCCTTTTTTTGAGACTGGATCTCCTCTCGCCCAGGCTGGAGTGTAGTGATAGATCACAGCTTACTGCCACCTGGATCTCCTGGGCTCAAGTGATCCTCTCATCTCAGCCTCCCAAGTAGCTGGGACTACAGGCCCGTGTCACCAGATCTGGCTAATTTTTTAAAAAGTTTTTGGTAGAGATGGGGTCTTGCTATGATGCCCAGACTGGTCTCAAACTTTTGGGCTCAAGCAATCTGCCTGCCTTCATTAATTTGTAATGTCGACATTTATCCTGAATTATGTAGTTGGGCCCAACGTAATCACAAGGTCCTTATAAGTGGGAGAGGGAGCACAACAATGTGTCAGAGTGATGTGATGTAAAAGTCTTCTTTACCATTGCTTCTTTGAAGATGAAGCTAACAGCCAAGGTATCTCAAGAAAACAAATTCCCCACTAGAGGCTGCAAAAAGGAACACAACCCTGCTAGCATCTTGACTTTAGCCCACCTGTATCAGATTTCTCACCTACAAAACTGTAAGAGAATATGTTTGTGTTGTTACAATAAAAAAGTTTTGTTATAGCAACTATGGGAAGCTAATGTGATTTGTCACATAGTAACAGAGTAAGAGTTCAAGTACCAACTCTGAATTCAGGGCTCTTTTCACTAAAACTTTTAAAAATTCACATCTCTAAAGGGAATAGAAAACTAAGACACTTGAAATTTTGGAAACTTACAGCCTTAGCTGGTGGAAATAAAGTACACCTTAATAAACAGAAGTTAGTGTACAAATGGGCTTTGAGAATATAGCTACTGTGTTGTGTGGACCCTCCTCTCTTTTTTTTCTTCTTTCCCTTGTCTTGGTACAACTGAGGATGGACCTTCCTCTTGATTATGCCCCTTTAACTCCAGGGAGCCGTTCGTGGAAGACCCAGGGCTATCCAAAAGAACTTTCCAATGATGGAAATGTTCTGTCTGTGCTGTCCAGTACAGTAGCCACTAGCCCCTTGTGGCTACTAAGCATTTGGAATGTGATTAGTGTGACTGAATTATTAGTTTAATTTTAGTGGGTTTTTTGTTTGTTTGTTTTATTGTTATTGTTGTTGAGGCAGAGTCTCACTCTCGCCCAGGCTGGAGTGCAATGGTATGATCTCGGCTCACTGCATCCTGTGTCTCCTAGGTTCAGGCAGTTCTATCTCGGCTTCCCAAATAGCTGGAATTATAAGTCTCCACCACCACGCCCAGCTAATTTTTTGAATTTTAGTAGAGACTGGGTTTCCCCACATTGACCAGGCTGGTCTCGCACTCCTGATCTTAAGTGATCTGACCACCTTGGCCTACCAAAGTGCTGGGGTTACAGGCATGAGCCACTGCGCCTGGCCTTAATTATTTTTAAATATATATTTGTCATTACATTTAAGAAAAAAATGTTTTGTAGAGACAACATCTCACTATCTTGCCCAGGCTGGTTCTCACACTCCTGGGCTCAGGCAGTCCTCCTGCCTCAGCCTCCCAAAGTGCTGGATGAACAGACGTGAGCCACTGCCCCTGGCCTAACTTTAATTCATTTAAATAGCTAGATGGGGCTGGTGGCTGCTGTGATGAACAGCACCACCTAGTGTTGTGCCACACAGCAGTCCTGGTAAAAATGCTTCCTAAATTAAATAATTGAAACCTAACTCAAACTATATATTTTTTTTAAAAAACTGTGAGTATAGACAGTTATGAGTATAGACAACTCACCCCAAGAATAGAGTGAACCTGAGCCCAAGAATAATTGAAGCCTGGGACCCAAGACTCTTGCTCTTGACTCAGCTACCTGTGCATCTGCCTTATCTTTTTGGCACATCGACCTTCTCTTCCTCAGCCACAGCAAATGTTTCCTGAGTTACTTCTCAATTCAAGAGAGTAGCTGGACTGAGCAAGAATCATTCTGATTCTAAAATCCACAAAGGAATTTAGAGTTACCTCTGGTCAAGGAATGATTCTTTCAGTAATAAAAGAGTTTCCAGGGCCGGGCATGGTGGCTCACGCCTGTAATCCAAGCACTTTGGAGGCCAAGGTGGGTGGATCACCTGAGGTCCGGAGTTCAAGACCAGCCTGACCAATATGGTGAAACCCCGTCTTAAAAATAAATAAATAAATAAATAATAATAAAAGAGTTTCCAGGCTGCGCACGGTGGCTCACACCTGTAATCCCAGCACTTTGGGAGGCCAAGGCGGGTGGATCACAAGGTCAGGAGATCAAGACCATCCTAGCTAACATAGTGAAACCCCATCTCTACTAAAAATAAAAATTAGCCAGGCGTGGTGGCACGCACCTGTAGTCCCAGCTACTCAGGAGGCTGAGGGAGGAGAATCGCTTGAACCTGGGAGGCAGAGGTTGCAGTGAGCTGAGATTGCTCCACTGCACTCCAGCCTGGCAACAGAGCGAGACTCCATCTCAAAAAAAAAAAAAAGTTTCCATATAAAGGAAGATGCAGACAAAATCATATTTCAAGTATAGTCAGTTTAATAGATCAAAATCAGGTAAACCTTTCTTCAGATTTAATGTGTCTATGAGGTAGTCACACTTAAATTGCCTTGGAAAAAACAGGCTGTGTGTAAACTAAGTTTCTGGTATAAGAAGTCGTGGGTTAAATTGTTTCCCCCAAAAAAGATATGTTAAGATCTCAACCCTGAGGTTGGGCATAGTGACTCATGCCCATAATCCCAGCTCTTTGGGAGACTGAGGTGGGCAATCACCTGAGGTCCAGAGATCAAGACCAGCCTGACAAACATGGAGAAACCCTGTCTCTACTAAAAAGACAAAATTAGCCAGGCGTGGTGGCACATGCCTATAATCCCAGCTACTGAGGAGGCTGAGGCAGGAGGATCACTTGAACCCAGTGGAGGTTGTGGTGAACTGAGATAATACATTGCACTCCAGCCTGGGCAACAAGAGCGAAACTCCATCTCCAAAAAAAAAAGATCCCAACCCCCAGTACCTCAAAAAGTGAACTTAATTGAAAATAGAGTCATTGCAGATGTAATCAGTTAAGATGAGTTCATGCTAGAGTAGAGTGGGCCCTTAATCCAGCATGACTAGTTTATTTAAAAGAAACACATAAGGAGAAGATGGTCATGTGATGACAGAGACAGAGATTGGATGAATCTACGACCAAGGATTGCCAGCAAACAGCAGAAGCTAGAAAAGTCAAAGAAGGATTCTCTGTTCTTAAAAATCACAAGATCTACAAGTTTGGAAATGGAAACTATTTCTTTTAAAGGATTACGGCTTACATGGTGGCCATCCTGCAGGCTGGGAAGTACAGCCTCTAGCAGAGTCCAGAGACAGGGGATTGAGGTAGAGCTTTATGAACAGTTGGTTAAGCACTCATACTCAATAGGTTACAGGAGGAGCTATGAATAGTCACAAAGGTAGCTGTTTTAGTCTGTTCTCACATTGCCATAAAGAGCTACCTGTTGGCTGCTTGTGGTGGGTCACACCTGTAATCCTAGCACTTTGTGGGGCTGACACGGGCAGATGATGAGGTTGGGAGTTTGAGACCAGCCTGAACAACATGGTGAAACCCCATCTCTACACAAAATACAAAATTAGTGTCATGGCATATGCCTGTAGTCTCAGCTACTCAGGAGGCTGAGGCAGGAGAATCGCTTGAACCTGGGAGGCAGAGGTTGCAGTGAGCCGAGATCGCGCCATTGCACTCCAGCCTGGGCAACACAGCAAAACTCTGTCTCAAAAAACAAAAAAAAAAAAAAGAGGTTTAATCTGCTCACAGTTCTGCAGGCTGTACATAATTCTGCTTTGAGGGAGGCCTCAAGAAACTTAACAATTACGGTGGAAGGCAAAGGGGAAACAAGCAGTTCTTTACCTGGCCAGCAGGAGAGAGAAAGAGAGAGAGAGAGAGTGAAGGGAAAGGTGCTACAGGCTTTCAAACATCCAGATCTTGTGAGAACTCACTATCGTGAGAACAGCAAGGGGGAAACCCACCCCCATGATACAATCACTTCCCACCAGGTCCCTTCCCCAACATTGGAGATTACAATTCAATATGAGATTTGGGTGGGGACACAGAACCAAATAATATCAGTAGTCCTGATGCATGCATATTGACCAAACATGCATATAACATACAACTTACATTCACTTTGGAATGGAGACTTAACATTTAAATGTATTGCCGGGCGTGATGACTCACGCCTGTAATCCAAGCACTTTGGAGGCCAAGGCAGGCGGATCACCTGAGGTCGGGAGTTCAAGACCAGCCTGACCAATATGGTGAAACCCTGTTTTTTTTTTTTTTTTTTTTAAAAGAACATTTAAATGTATTATAATTAGGCCCTATATGTCAAAAGATCTTTTTAGGATATGAAGGCACTGAAGTGCTCAGCATCTGTAAACAGGCCAGACCCAGTCCTTGATAGGTGGTCTTTTTTTTTTTTCTTCCTCAAGGAAATTTGGCCTTGCAGTGCAGTGGTGCAATCAACTTACTGCATCCTTGAACTCCTGGGGTCAAGGAGTTCTACTATAGGTGGGTGCTACCACACCCTGTCAATTTTCTTTTTCTTTTTCTTTTCCTTTTTTTTTTTTTTTTTTTTTTT
>NW_022440208.1:0-7594 GCF_009761245.1 Sapajus apella
TAGACATCAGACACATGGGGCCTACTTTCTGTCCCAGCCCTGCCCAGATCCACCGACTTCTAAGGCCTCATCTAGGTATGGTCCCATCCGAGAATCTCCTATCTCAGAACTAATTAAAGGAGATCAGAAATTTGAGTGGTGGCTCCTGCTGCCTTTCTTGAGCTGGTGCCCACAATTTCCTGAAAATAAAAAGCAGATAAATGGTAGCAAATAATTATGTATTTGTGGGCCACAATTTATTTTGCACTGAAGCCAGTGCTTTTAGAGACATCACACCTAGGGACCTATATATATTTTTTTTAACTTCTGCTGATCCACTAGTTGCTCTATAAGACACAAGAAAGTCAATCTAAATACCAAAAAATCCTTCTGAACAGTTCACCCTTTCTTTCTGTATCGCTCTCATCTGTCTACGTAGCTTTTATTCTATACATTTTCTTTTTAACATAAATAATATTTAAAATAAAAGAAAAAATAGAAATGCTGGGCCCTTCATTTAAATCATAGGAATTACAGTACACTTAGCACCCAACTCCCAGGGTGCTATGAGAATTAACTCCCATGAGATGATGTTTTCAGCACAGTGCTTTGTAACGGACTTCTGAACACAGGGCACACAATCAATGAACATTGTATTAACTCATGGGTACATGTTTTTCAAATGCAGACTTACTCAAACATTGATGCCTTCTCTAGGCTCAGTAAACTTTAAAGAGGCAGCAGAGAATAACATGTTTGTATATGGTGATTGGTGGTTTCCATTTTGGGCCAAAAGTATCTGTGTTGTGATAAGAGTGTTAGGTGTCAGAAACTGAGTGCTGCACCTACTTTCTCTAGCTGAGTACTACTACAACAGATGTAGCGGAAGAATCATCAACATTAAGAGAAGACTGTAAAGAAGCCAATTCATGGACCCCTTCCAAACCCACAGAATCACATTACTAAGAGAGAGGCCTGGAATCAGAGATTATTTATATGTACATATAAATTTTTAATTTATATTGCAATGCTTTGCTAAGTGGCTCTCAGCCTCAGTTCCCAACCACAATCACATGAACACTTTAAAGTAATACCATCACCTGTGCCCTCTCCCAGATTCTGTCTGTTGATCTCAGTGGGACCATCCATATGGTTTTAATTAGAAAGTCAAACTGTCCCTCTTTGATGATGACATGATATTTTATATAGAAAAAGCTAAAGACCACCAAAAACTTTAGACTTTATAAATGAATTTAATAAGGTTTCAGGATACAAAAATCAATGTACAAAAATTAGTAGCATTTTTATACATTTAATAATGATCAAGCTGAAGACCTAATTAAAAAGTTAATATTTTTACAAAGTTACAAAAAAAGTAAAATAACTAGAAATACAATTAATCAAATAGGTGAAAGATCTCTACAAGGAAAACTACAAAACACTGATGAAACAAATTGTATATGATACAAATGAGAAAAACATTCCATGCTCATGGATGGAAAGAATTATTGTCATTAAAATGACTAAAGTCCCCCAAACAATCTACATATTAAACACAATTCCTATCAAAATGCCAGTGTTAGCTTTTATAGAATTAGAAAAAAGTTTAAATCCATATGGAACCATAGAAAGCCTGAATAGCCAAAGCAAACTTAACCAAAGACAACAAAGTTGGAGATATTACATTATCTTCCCTAAAATTATTCTAGAAGGCTTTAATAACCAAAACAGCACGGCAGTGATATAAACAGACATATAGAGAACCTAAAAATAAAGCCACATACCTACACACAACTGATCCTTTACAAGGTCAACAAAAACATACACTGGGGAAATGATGTTCTATTTAACATATTGTGCTGGAAAAATTATATTGCCATATGCAGAAGGATAAAATGGAAACCCAAACTCTCACCATATACAAAAATCAACTCAATATATATCAAACTACTAAAATGTAAGACCTGAAATGATAAAAATTCTAGAAGCAATCATGATAAACTGTTCTAGACATTGGCCTGGACAAATAATTTATGACAAAGATCTTAAAAGCCAAAGCAACCATAACAAAAATAGACAAATGAAACTTAATTAAACCAAAAAGCTCCTGAAAAGAAGCTCTTATTAACAAGTGAGCAGAAAATTTATGGCATACAAAAATGTCTGCAAACTATGCATGTGACAAAGAACTAATGTCTGGAATGTATAAGGAAATCAAACAGCTCAACAAGAATAAAACAAGTAACATTATCGAAAAGCAGGCAAATAATGGGAACAGATATTTAAAATTTAAAAAGACAATGATGACCAATAAGCATGTAAAAAGTGCTCAACATTGCCGATGATCAGAGAAATACCAATTAAAAACCACAATGGAATACCATTTTACACCATTCATAAAGGCTAATCAATAAAAAAAAAGAAAAATGACAGATATTGGCAAGGATATAGAGAAAAAAGAAAACTTATACATTGTATGTGGGAATGTAAATTTCTATCTCTATGGAAAATAGTATGAAGATTTCTCAGAAAAATAAAAATACAACTTCCATTTGATTCAGCCTTCCAACCACTGGGTATTTTTTTTACATAAAGAAGATACCCACACTCATATATTTATTGCAGCATTATTCACAATAGCAAAGATATGGAGTCAATTTAAATTTATTAATCAATGATTGAATAAAGAAAATGTGCTATACATTTATACCATGGAATACTACTCAGCCATAAAAAGGAATAAAATAAAATCTTTTGCAGCAATATAAATGGAACTGGAGGTCATTATTGTAAGTGAAATAACTCAGAAACAGAAAATCAAATAACACATTTTCTCACTTATATATGGGAGCTCAATAATACATACACTTAGATATAGAGACTGGAAAAATAGACACTGGAGACTCAGAAACATAGGAAGTGGTAGAGAGTTTAGGAATAAGAAAATACCCAACTGGGACAATGAAGACTGTTCAGATGACTGTTACACCAAAAGCCCACACTTCATCACTATGCGACATATCCATGTAATAAAACTGCATTTGTACTGTCTAACATATTAGTAAAGAGAAAAAAATCTGGCTTTTATCAAGAGGGCAGACTGAATGGACCTCATAATTTTCAAAAATATTTAAGCAGTAAAATAATTTTAATAAAAATATATTTTTTTGAGTTGGAGTCTCACTCTGTTGCCCAGGCTGGAATGCAGTGGCAGCGATCTTGGCTCACTGCAACCTCTGCCTCCCTGGTTCAAGCAATTCTCCTGCCTCAGCCTCCCTAGAAGTTGGGATTAAAGGCACCCGCCACCACGCCTGGCTAATTTTTGTATTTTTTGTAGAGACAGGGTTTCACCATGTTGGCCAGGCTGGTCTCGACCTCCTCACTTCAAGTGATCTGACTGGCTCGACCTCTCAAAGTGCCGGGATTACAGGCATGAGCCACTGTACACAGCCAATAATACTGTATTTTAAGAATGGCATAAAAAGATAATTTGATGAATTAGAGTAGTAGTACATAGCACAGACAATATGCAAGGCAAGATTCTAAGACATTAGACATTGGTAGACAGATTTTCTAACAGTTTAAAATAAACAACATGAAGATTCACTGGCAATGACAAATTGACATATTTTCAATCATATTAGATGACATCAATACCATTGTAAAATTTGCTGTTTTGTTTTATAATAAAGGATTATAGTGTTAAATAACTTTATTAAAACGTTTGACTAGGCATGTAGATTAATGGGCAGCATGTTGACCAGTAAACAGAAGATACACATTATTTTCAAAGACAAAACAAAATTATTTTATTTTTATTTATTTATTTATTTTTGGTTGGGCTAGCATTTTTATTCCCTGGGGATATAGTGGTGTCCTCTCCCTGGGAGGTGGGATCTTCTACTGGTCACCCCCAGCCGTGGTCCAGGAGGCACCATGAAATTCACTGCTGGGCTCAGCTGGGGCCCGTGCCTTGGAGAAGGCGAACTGTGCAGGGAAGCAGTAGCTGTGGGTTCTCACCGCCCGCTCTGCCCGGCTGTCCTGGGTCTCCTGGTGCTCCTCAGCCCCACACCGAGCCTGCGTCTCTGTAGGGCAGTGAGCATCCAGCCCGGAACCTTCTCCTTAGAGCCCTGTTTGACGCAGGCCGAGCATTTCCGCTTCCTCCCCCTGGGCTGGACTTTACCCTCGGAGTTTCTTCCAGTCTTTCTTCCGGCCGCTTGTCTGCCTGAGCTTCAATTCCAGCCTCAAAAATGTTCCAGCTAGGAAGGGCGTGTCCATGATGCTGTTCACATTGGTCTCCCGGAAGGTCACTGCATGGGCAGGTGGATTCCTCCCGGGCCACCTACAAGCCCACTCACTGGGCCCCATAAACTCAGCCCCACCGGCGACCCCCACGCCTACACACGGGGCTAGCGGGACCCGCAGCCGTCGCTTGCTTCTGCTGTCACCCCGTCCCTGCGAAGCGAGTGTGCTCCTCTAAGCTGTCTGAGCCCACCGGGAGCCGCCTCCTCCCCTGCCCTGACCCTGGGGGCCATGCCCACAGAACGTTGGGAAGAGGTGAAGGAACTGGGAAATGTCCCTTTCTACAAATAGACCTTGGGGCGCGCCTGGTCCTCTCCACTCCCTCCCATTCTGCCCGCACTCTTCCCTGGGGCCTGGAGATTTTGCAAAGTTTCCTGCCCCCTGCCCGGTGCCGGGAGACAGTCCTGTTGCCCACTCCCACCATTTGCCCCTTTTCTGGCTCATTCTTTCTCTCCACTGGGTCTTCGACAGAGCCCCTTCTACATCCTACAGCCTTCAGAGCCCCTCTCTACTTCTCCTGATAAGCCTCCTCCGTGAATGCTTCTTCCTCCCCTTCCTGAATCTCACGGCTCCCGGGATGCCCCCCATCCCTGGACCCAGACAAAACCCACAAAACTACTTTAAATGGGAATATTTGAATTTCACTGAATTTAGGACAATAGAAATCCATCTGGCCATAATTTTAAAAATTATGAAATAATAATAGCAACTATCAATTTAAAGTGTAACCAGGGTTAAGAATATCCACTATTTTACCAACGACAACAATGAAACCCTGATATAGCTAAAGAGCTAGTTCAGTAAAGTTGTAGGATACAATATTAACATGAAAATCAGTTGCATTTTCTTAGAGTAATAACAGAATATATGAAAAAGAAATAAAACAATTTCATTTACAATATCATCAAATAGAAAGAAATATTTAACTCATTAAATAGAATGAGTTTAACCAAGAAAATTAAAGATCTGCATACTGTAAACTATAAAATGTTGATGAAAGAAATTGAAGAATACAAAATGGGAACTATATTTTGTGTCCGTGGATTCTACAAATTAATACTGTTAAAATATTTATGCTGAACAAAGTCATCTACAGAGTTAAAGCTTTTTCTTTTTTATTTTTTAAAGAAGAAGAAAGAAAGAAAGATAAAAAAAAAAAAAGGAGAGGAAGAAAGAGGAAGAGGAAGAGGGGGAGAGAACAGAGGTGTTGCTTTATTGCCCAGGCTAGAATGCAGTCTAAAAATGGGTATGCCTACAATTGTGTTTAATAATAGAGACATGAAAAAAAAATGGGGGAAGAAAATAACTAACAAACAGCCAACCAATATTTCATTTAAACCTGTAAATAGGTGTGATGTGGTACTGATGAGAGTGTATATTTTGTGTATTTAAAGTGGAGAGTTCTGTAAATGTTAATTAAGTCTACTTGTTCCGGATCTGAGTTCAAGTCCTGGATATCATTGTTAACTTTCTGTCTCATTGATCTGTCTAATATTGATGTTGAAGTCTCCCACTATTATTGTGTGGGAGTCTTAAGTCTCTTTATAAGTCTTATATATTTGGGTATTCCTGTATTGAGGGCGTATATATTTAGGATCTTTAGCTCTTCTTGTTACATTGATCCTTTTATCATTATGTAATATCCTTCTTTGCTTCTTTTGATCTTTGTTTCTTTAAAGTCTATTTTATCAGCAAAAATTGCAACTCCTGCTTTCTACTTATTTATTTATTTTTTTTTGCTCTCCATTTGGTTGGTTAATCATTCTCCATCTCTTTGTTTTGAGTCTTTGTGTATCCTTGCATGTGAGATGTGTCTGGATGTAGCATACCAATGGGTCTTGGCTTTTCTTGCCTGTCTGTGTCTTTGGATTGGGGGATTTAGTCAATTTAAATTTAGAATTAATAATAATATATGTGAGTTTGATACTGCCATTTAATGTTAGCTGGCTGTTTTGCCCATTAGTTGATGTAAGTTCTTAATTACGTTGATGTTCTTTATTTTTTGGTATTTTTTAGAAAGGCTGATACTGGTTGTTCCTTTCTATTTGTAGTGGTTCTTTCAGAAGCTCTTGTAAAGCAAGCCTGGTGGTGATGAAATCTCTGAGTGCTTGCTTGTTCACAAAAGATTTTATTTTTCCTTCGCTTATGAAGTTTAGTTTGGCTGGATGTAAAATTCTGGGTTGAAAGTTCTTTTATTTAAGGATGTTGAATATTGACCTCCACTCTCTTCTGGCTTATAGGGTTTCTGCTGAGAGATCTGCTGTTGAGTCTGATAGGCTTCCCTTTATGGGTAACCTGACCTTTCTCTCTGGCTTCCCTCAGTATTTTCTCTTTCATTTCAATGCTGGTGAATCTGGCGATTAAGTGCCTTGAGGTTGGTCTTCTTGAGGAATATCTTTGTGGTGTTCTCTGTATTACCTGGAGTTGAATATTGTTCTGCCTTGCCAGGTTGGGAAAGTTTTCCTGAATAATATCCTGAAGCATATTTTGTGGCTTGGATTGATTCTGTTTGTCACCTTCAGGTACACCTATCAAATGTAGATTAGGTCTTTTCACATAGTCCCATATTTCTTGGAGACTTTGCTCCTTCCTTTTTTATTTTTTTCCCACTTATTTATTTTATTGCATTTTAGGTTTTGGGGTACATGTGAAGAATATGCAAGATTGTTGCATAGGTGCACATGTGGCAGTGGGATTTGCTGCCTTCCTTCCCCTCTCCTACATCTGGCATCTCTCCCCTTGCTATCTTTCCCCAACTCTCCAACCCCACCATCCCTCCCCTATTTTCCCGCAACTGACACAAGAGTGCAGTGCTCCCCTCCCTGTGTCCATGTGTTCTCATTGTTCAACACCCGCCTATGAGTGAGAACATGCAGTGTTTGATCTTCTGCTCTTCTGTCAGTATGCTGACAATGATGGTTTCCAGGATCATCTATGTCCCTATAAAGGACACAAACTCATCTATTTTGATGGCTGCATAATATTCCATGGTGTATATGTGCCACATTTTCCCTGTCCAGTCTATCATCTTTGGACATTTGGGTTGGTTCCACGTCTTTGCTATTGTAAACAGTGCTGCAATGAACATTCGTGGGCATGTGTCCTTATAGTAGAATGATTTATAATCCTTTCGATATATATCCAGTACTGGGATTGCTGGGTCAAATGGAATTTCTATTTCTAGGTCCTTGGGGAATCGCCACACTGTCTTCCACAATGGTTGAACTAATTTACACTCCCACCAACAGTGTAAAAGTGTTCCTATTTCTCCACATCCTCTCCAGCATCTGTTGTCTCCAGATTTTTTAATGAT